>NW_026251298.1:0-108791 GCF_024521655.1 Durotheca rogersii
AATAGATTATACGCTTACTACCGATTAAATATAAGGACTAAGAATCGACGATTACTAACGATTCCTAAGCTAAAAAAGGCCTAAAGCTTATGCCTTCGGTAATCGACGACGAAGAAGAAGAATAGTTAGCCCCGAACGATAAGGTACGAATTATAATAGAAATATTAAATAAGAAGCTTAAAGGATACGAAGTTATACCTAACGATAAACCCGGACTAAAAAGATCGATCCGACTTAATAAATAACCCTCCTATTATAATATAATAAGGCTATAGTACCTTAAAATAACCTACCTATACCGATCGAAGAATAATAAAGCCTAGGAGCTTAATATATAGTCGCTCTTTTAAGTAAGGGAGAAAAGAAATTATTCCTATATAGTTATTAAACCGATAGCTTACATACGAAATTAATACCTTAAATTATAATATTAATAGATACGCCCTTCCTTATTTCTTACCTTAAAAGAAAGTATATTTCTATAGATTATTAACGCCGATTAACGCGTTCTTATACTTAAATAAGTTATCCTTTACGTTTATCGTTAGGAATCCGAGATATTAATATCCTAATATTACGTAACTATTACATTTTAACATAGGTATATTTTAATATTTAAAGGGAAAGTAAGGAAAGTAATTTATATTAATAAAAGTAAAAGAAAAAGTAAAGAAAAGGAATACGCGTTTAAAAATAAGCTAGAAGTAACGTATACCCGCCGATTAATACCTCTTTTTTCCTTTTTACCTTCTTACTTTATCTTTTACTTATTAGTTATTAAGAAAACTAAAAACTTACTTACTTTCCGACCCCCGGAAAATAGCGATTTTTAAGTTTATTATAAATAATAACTCCTCCTTCGTTACCCGTATTATAAGCGGGTATACGGCCTAGCTTAGATCCTTTATTAAAGAAAGGTTACGATTTATCCTCGCCCGTAAGTAGGTAAACCGTTCGTCCCGGAATTTATAACGTACCCCGTTAATAGAAAAGAAATAGATACCGTAAGAGTACCTAAAGATACGATCGGGAGCTAAGGATCGATAGGAAAAGAAGGGTTATATACCCGCGTACTTAGCGGTATCGGAGGAGGTAAGCCGGCGTTCGTAGTATTAGCAAGGTATTTCGTTAGGTATCCTATATTATTAAACGAATAAGCTAGCGACGTAACGAAGGTCCGTCGCTAATCGACGGAAATATTCGTTAACCGGACCTCCGTTATTAATCTCTATAAATAACGTCCGACGGCGAGAGAATTAAACGTAACGGGCGAGGGATATAGCGTAACTTTAAAGGTAGGTAACTTCCTAAAAGTCCTTATTTATAATTTCTTATGCGATATACCGGCCGGCCGCCGGCCTACCTAAAAAATAAAACCAAACGTTACGAATTATTTTATTATTAGTTAATATAGCCTTCGATTAATAGATCTTATTAATATTAAGAGCTATATACCTAGCGTTATTAATTTATTACTCGAATTCTTTCGATGCTTCGGAGTTACCGGCCGATAATTACTTTCGGACTTTAGTTTAACGGACGGAAGTACGGGACGTACGGTACCTACTAAGGCTTAGGAATTAATCGATTAACGTCCCGGAACTCCTCGGTAAAGGATAACCGGCGGAAGGATTTATCGGGCTACTTATTTATTAGGTTTACGGGTAGCGGTATCGACTTAGCCCGTTAATACGTTACGGCCTTTTTTTTATCCTCCTTAGCCTTTTTAAAGGCCCCGGCGATTTCTTCGTCGGTAATCCCCGTAGTTTTTAGTTACTCGAATAACTTAAGAACGGTCGCCCGGTTTAGTTTAAGGAATTACTTTTAAATAGTAGGATTTATTACATATATATATATAAAAGAAAGAGAGATAGGGACGACGAAATTATAAATCTAGAATTAAGAAAAATCGAAAAACAATTAAAACGAAGATAAAAGACCTAGGAAAAGGAAGAAAGGAAGTAGATCGGAACTATGGAATAGCGAGAAATAAAAGGAAAGGTCGGACGAGAACGAAAGAATCGAATACGTTACCTAGGTCGTAAGTACCGTACTTAGAAGAGTCTCGATAATACCTACCTTAACCTACGTTTAATTACGAGTTTACGAACGTACGCATTTATTACTTTATTAAAAGTATATAATAAGAAGTTATAAGTTAACGCGTCTTTTATTATAGCTTTATACGTACGTAAGGGAACGCGCTTTCCTAAAGCGTTAGTCGTAAAGATATATCTAATTATATCGTTAATACGTTTCCCTCCCTCCCTTTCTTTTTCCTCTTTAGATATCTTATTTCGAAAACCCCTTCCCCCTATAATTATTATATTTTTATTAATCTCTAGCCTACCTTTCTTATTATTAATTCAAATTCTTATTTTTACCTTTAATTTATTATTTTTTCTCTTCCTTCCTTTAATTTTTTTTTTTTATTTTTATTATGTCTTTTCCCCGCTCCGCCGGAATTCCTCCCTTCTTCTTCCTTCCTTCCGTTTATAAAGACGTACGTCGTATCGATTTAACCGATTTAATAGAACTCCTACGGGAGATTTATAATAGTAAAGATAACTAAAGTAATATAAAGAAGTACTAGCTTAATACTCTAAATAACTACGACTCGGGAAGGGGCTAGATCGAGCTAAGATCCGATATAACCTAAGCCCTCCGGCTATCTATTAATCGGCCCCGAACTATAAACTAATAATAATAAGAATAAACGAAGGTAGCCTTAGTTAATTCTTTCGTTTATATCGTCCGCTACGACTACTTTATTAACGAAGATATTCGTATCCTTTATATTATAATAAGTTACGACCTCGAAGATAAGAAGGCGGCCTTCGAAGTAAACCCGTATTAAACGATAGGTTACCGATCGGTAGGATCGTTCGATTTCCTAACCCGCCGATACCTCTTCGATAATCCCGCCTTTACTTTAATCTTTACGATTTATACGGATTTAATAAACCCCGAACGAGCTATTACCGACCCTACGAAGTTCTCCTAGGCCTACTTCGCCGTAGCGCTATACCTTCCTAAGCTCCGGAAACTATATAGTTTTAATATAGTTAAAAACGGCGCCTTCGATCGGGCGGCGTACGCGTTCGGCTAGTTATAGTAAGCTTAAAAAAACGGTAGCCTCGAGCCCGGTATAACCCCTTAGTTTACTTATTATATCGCGTTAATAAATTAATAAGATAGCTATAGCTACGGTTTTTAAAGCGGCATTTTACCGTATCTTATCTTTAAACGACCGATTGAGGTCGTACGCTAGGCTTAAGAAAATAAGGGGCTTAATTTCCTTAATACTATAAGAAAATACGCCGAGGTAGTAGAATAATTTTATAACGTTCGGATTTTAAAAGGAAAGGTTAATATCGTTAAGCGTTTCCGATAAGCCGTAAACTATTAAAAGCGAATCGACCTTATTAACGTTATAGCCTCGGCGTAGAATACGCCGATCGGTAAGCCCCTTAGCCGTAAATCCTTCGTTCGGTTTATCGTATAAGCCGAAGTCCGCCGTTCCTTTATAGCCTTAATACCTAATCCCTTTTACTTCCTCGTATTAACGGACGTAAACCTCTATTACGATAACCTCGTTAAGGTTATAACGCGTTTCCTTCTTTCCTCCGGACTAGAAAGGATTAGGGCTTTCTAATCGGGGGAGACCTCTATACCGTATAAGTAAAGGGGAAATACCTAATTAACCCTCGGAACGCGCCCGTTCTTCTATTATTCCTTTAATTAAAAGGGCTAGGACGAAACTAAGAAAAAGATAGCCGAAATAAAGAAGGAGAACGCCGATCGGACTAGATCGGTAAGGGTAAACTAAGCTAAGCTAGTCGTAAAGTAATAAAAGGGCTTCCTTATAATATTAAACGAGAAGCTAAAAGTACGACGGTAATAATTAAATAATAACCGGTAGAATAAAGTTTCGCGGTAGTCTTTAAGGGGAGATATTAATCGGGATATACCGTACTATCCTTTTTAATTTAATTATCCCTTACGGTATAATTAAACTAAGGAGGCTATAGTAATACGGTAAGATATATCCTCTTAATATATTACGTAATACGTTACGATAGGCCTTATACCTATATAAAGTAACCATAGCTCCCGTAAGTACGGGATATACTATACTTATTATTTAATTTATTACCTAATTAAATTACTATCTTTATTATTTTTATTTTAATTAAAGATTCGTTTTTGCCATTAGATTCGTCGTTTTCCGATTAATATATCTATTTTAATTATAAGCGCTTAAGTTACTTCGTCGTACCGCTATAGCCGAATAAGTAACTTTTACGTTTTATCCCTTTTCTTCCTTTATCTCTTATACCTTCGGGCTAGCGACTACTATATCTCTACGACCAAGGGGCATAGCTAAAATACGATAACTACATTAGATTCCTTACCTTTCGATTAATATAGCGACATTAGTTTCATCCGTCTTAAACCATCGTACGTACTATAGTCTTCGATAGAGTGTACTTTCGAGTAAACATATCCGGGTCTCTAGCATCGCGTACGCTCTGCTCCTCCTCACTATATAAGCCTATATACCGCAAAGCGTAAATATAGGCGTCTACGTTTTACGTAATAGTTATGAGCCCGGGGCACTTCTAAGGAGCTATTATTACTTAGGTTATTCCAGCGTAAGCAAGTAATACATATTTATTTATCTCTTAGATCTTACGATTATACTCCCTTCTTATTTCTATACGGTACTTTATTCTCGTATCTAGCTTTAAATAGTCGCTTATTTATTTCGCTATAACGATTAATACGTCCGAATTCTTCCTGGATAAGATTCTAGTTAACGTTTACTTACGAGCTTACGATAAGTAGCTACGTTAGTTCCTAACGCTTAAATCGATAACTACTTAATTCGGTATCTAAAAGGACGTTAATCTAAATGGAATTAAGTTTAACGCTACTCGAATCGTAGTAGGTATTCTTAAGGAATATATTACTTAAGAGAACGAACTCCTTAAAGAAAACTATAAGAAAGCCGTTTACGAATAGGCGTCGGTTCTAACTAAAGACCGAAGAGATTAATTACTAAGGCCTAAGGTACGAACTCGAGAGTAATAAACGGTAGCGTATAATAAGCTCGTTTCCTAGTAAATAACGATCGAGGCTTAGGTTATAGCTACTAGTAAGTAATATAAGGTCCTTTATAGCTAGATTCTCGCTTTTATTTCTATAGACTTTCTTAAGGTAGCTAATATAGAAATATAGTTCCTAGATCTCGACCCGATTATTTAAAACCTTATAAAGATCTTCCGTAAGTAAATTACTCCTACCGAAGCCGCTATTAAGACGCTCGTTAAGCGAGAATATCGTAAGGTATTCTAAAGAGTAAAGGTAGGTATCTATAATTCCGAGTAGTTTTACGTTATATAGTAATATACCTTCCTTCGAGCTCGCGCTTATTACATTAACGAGATTAAGGGCGTTATAGGAGTAAAGGACTTCCTCGAAGTAGTTAGGGCTAAGATCGTAATCGATTAAGCTATACGGATATTAATCGCTCTTACTAAAGCTAATAAACTCGGCGAATAATTAAAGACCCTTAAGTAACTAGGCATCGTATTTAACGCTTTCGCTACCGAGAATAAATAAAAAGGTAAATTAGGTTATAGAATTTTCGTAATAACCTATTAAGGACCGACTCTAGGAGCGAAATTAGGTAATAATAGCGGCTAAAGAAAAGTAACGAGCTACGAATACCCTTATAAGTCTAGAGGTAAACCGTACTTATAGGTAGCTCGCTCTTATAAAATCTTATAAAAGTCCGTTACTAATTAAACTATACGTAACCTAAAGCCGATCCCGGTTAATATTATACGAAAAATTAAGTCTAAGTACGACTTACCTAAGTACGCTAAGCTCCGAAACTAAATTAACCGTTAGGAGTAGGACGTTCCCGTAAATAATGCGCTTAATAATCGCTCCGGGAACGGGGGAGGAAATAACGCTATTACTTAGCTAGTTAATATTAACGTAATAATAATCGACCTACGTATTATATACCTATCTACCTAGATTAAGATTTATTTTATTATAAACCTAATCCGATACCTACTATCGGAAAGTACCGTCTTCGATAACTATAGAGTAATCTACCTTATTAATAATCGTAATCTTCTAATAAAGGGGTCGTTCGTTCCCGCTAGAGATAGATAAACGGTCGAAGCTAGTATTATAAGCTTTCTTATTACTAATACGGGTCGTAAGACTATCGAGAAGTATATTTTAAATTAATTTAATAAGCCTACCTTTAATTTAAAGCTTAAGGACGTCGTACTTATTAAAGATTTCTACGTTAATATTATCTCTAAGGCGAAACTTCGTAGTATAGGTATTTAGTTTTACGGTTTAAATTATACTTTAAGGAATAAAATCCTCGAGAAAAGTACCATAGTAAGAAAGTTAGAGCGACGCTTTAACTTAGTTTTTTTCGAATTTAAGTAGTTCTCTTTTTATTCGTAAGTCTTACTTATAATACTATTTATAATACCATCGAGTATTCTACGTAACGTAACGTCGATCGTAATAATACCTTATTTCCCGGAGAGAAACGTCCGGTAGAGAAGACCGAGAGATACTACTAAACCGAGAAAAGACTCCGAGGTATTCTAGTATTAGCGAGTAAGGTATCTTAGTCCTAAGGCGCTTAAAGCCCTCGTTAAAAACGCCCGGAATATTAAGATTAACGGTATACTTATAATTAAATACGAGTATTATAATTAAGCGATAAGTAAGAGAGTAATCTTACGCCGTTTATTAATATATCGCTTGCTACGTTCTTTTTAGAAGGTATATTAGGATTTATTTAACTACCCGGAAGGTTACGACGGGTCTAAGTAACTTATCGTAATTAGGGATAAATTTAGCGGAATATTATAGATTAAAACCTTAAAGAGTAAGTAAGGTTTACTAGTAATAAAAACTTTTCGATTCTTTAAAAGATAGGTTCGGAAGTAATTCCGACTTTTAATTTATAAGATACGTTACGATAATAAACGCTTAGTAATAAGTATTAAAGGTATATTTAAATATAAGATTTAGGTAATAAAAGAGGGTATTAATCTCGAACTTCCGCCGGTTAATACTAAAGAGTTAACCGGTAGGGATAAGAGAGCTAGATAGATTATTATCGTTAAGTCGATTAAGATAAGGATTAGAATAAGGCTATTAAAGAAACTATAGCCGGAAACCGTTAAAGCCGCGGCATATTTAATTAATATTAGCCCTAGCTAAGCTTATAACCTTCGTATATCTTACGAGCTCTTAGATACCTAGTTTAAATAGTACTTTAGATAGTATACTCTAGAGGTAATAAGGGAGCTAACGAGCGACCTACGACCGGACTAGAACGGTATTTATATATACGAATATCGCGCGTATCCTTTAATAGGAGAACGTACTTAGGATCTTAATAGGAAAGGATTTAAGGTAAACTTACGAGCTTATATCGGGTATTTAGTAGGATATTATACTAGTAATTTATACCGAATTTAGGTTCCTAAGCTAGGTAGAGTAATCCTAACTAAGGATATGATCTTTAACGAAGAAACGTTTTATAGCTAAATAGATAAGCTAAAAGCTTAGTAATTCGAACGGGAAAAAATTAATCGAATAAATCTCTCGATACGTATAAGTAATAACGTTACTTAATTAATTATCGAAGTATTAAACCTATAGGATTCGTTCGTATTATTTAATCAAGAGTTAAATAATAAGCTAATTTCCCTCGGAAATAACGAACCTACTTTAGGTAACGAGGATTTAAATACGACTTAATCCGCCGGTCCTAGCTCGGGGAAGGGATAGCCTCTAGAAGAAAAAGAACTAAAGATAGATTCCGATAATTTAAAATACGAAACGGCTAGGTTTAAAAACGAATAACCGTAAGAAGTAATAGAATTATTCGAATTAATCGAGCAGGAGATATAAGAATAACTCGAAGCGGAAACCTATGAAAAATTAAACAAAGAAGCGGATATATCTTACGGGCTTCCGAGCCTAAGACTTACTTTAGTCGTACCCGCGGAAGCTACGGGAAGTAGGAATACTCCGATAAAGAATATAAAGTAACTAAAGTTAAGTACGGCTACTAGTAAAAGTACCGAAAGTCCGGAGCGGCGAATATACTTCGCCGACGGAATAGATACTCGGGAATAGCCTTTAGAATAATTAATTAAAGAAACTCGTACTTCTTCCGAAGAAGAGAAGTAATATAGCCTATTCCCGTAAACTACTTAGCGTAAGTAACGTAAGAGAAAGGTCTATCTTCTTATTATCCGTTATAATAAAAGGAAGAGAAAAGAAAGCCCGGAAAGGGATAGAGTAATAAGTAGCTTAAGTACTAAAGTTTACGTAACATCGGGTAACCTAACGGTTAGGAGTAACCTCCTAAGAGATCGCTAGCTCGACTTCGTAATAACCTTTTAGCCTAATTAATTAAAAGGGTAGTAAGTAAAGAATTACGATAAGTATATTACGCTATACTTAGTTTTCGTAATAGCCGTTAATTAAACGAAGGCCGAGCGATTAAGCGTATCGCTTAATAAGATAAGAATTTATTACGACGATTTACTTAAACCGCTAAGGATATAAAAGGACCTAAATAAGTATTCATTAGGAAAGCGATTTAAAGAAAACATTAGATCTAAAATTAAGGCCTTCTTACGTACTAAAGTATAGCGTATTATTAATCGTAAACGAATAAGAATAAAGCTAATTTTATTAATATAAGTCTTCGATTATAAATTTAACGAAGATAATTTTCTTATTACTTATAAGTCGCGCTTAGTAGCGCGAGGAGATTTATAGCCTAAAGAGTTATTCGAGAATACTTACGTAGCTACGTTAGTAGCGAAATCGTTCCGTATAATAATAGCTATCGTAACTTAATTCGACTTCGAAGTTAATTAATATAATATTAAAAACGCGTTTCTTAACGCTATAAGACCGGAAAGCGACCTTATACCTATAGAGTTACTAGACGGGTTTAAGGAAGAGGGAAAATACGCCTTCGTTATAAGAGTAGTATACGGGTTTAGAGATTTATTCTTACTTTAATTTAAGGAGATCGAAAGTACCCTTAACCGCTTAGGACTTTAGAGCTCTTTAGAGGAGCCGTACTTATTCTATATAGAAGGACGAGAAGTCTTCGTATTAATATACTTAAACGATATATTAGTTATAAACTATAAAAGCTTAGAGGCGATAGTATAAAAGGTAGCTTAGGGATTAAAGGATATCTATAAAACGAAAGAGCTTAAACCGGTAAAGTAATATTTAGGGATTAAGGTAATACGTAATCGTAAAGTACGAATTATAACCTTAATATACGACGCTTATATCGAGAAGATTATTAAACGCTTTAAATTAGCGGATAATAGTTAGTTTCCGATAATATTATTATTAATTACCGAGCTAGTAAAGTATATAAGCGTTACTTTAAAATAATAAGTTAAGGAATACTAAGAGAAAGTAAGGTTATTACTCTATAGCGTAATTATAATACGCCTAAACGTCGCTTTCGTAGCGTTTTAATTATTCCATTTCCTAATTAATCTAGGACCTTAATACTTTAAAGCGATTAATTAAACGATTAAATACCTATATATTATTCGCTTCCTTAGCATAAGGTATAGGGATAAGAATAATAACGCTTAGGTATTCTTAATTAATAGTAACGCTTCGTTTATAAACGATTCTAAGTTAAGAAAGTCGTCTTAGGGATACGTAATATCCTTATTTAGAAGTCCGATTATATAGAGAGCCGCTCGCTAGGATATAGTATCGATATCGACGACTAAAGCTAAATTACTCGTACTAGAATATATAGCTAAGGAAACGATAGCTCTTAAACGTTTCTTTAGGGATGTTACCTTAAAGTTAGGAGAACCTTAGAGGATATATAGCGATAACTAGCAAACGATAAAACTAATAATAAGGAAGAAAGAAAGGATTAATACTAGGTTACGTTATATAGATATATAAAATATATAGCTACGCTAGGAGTATTAAAAGGATACCTTCGAAGTAATCTACCTCCTTATTAACTAAATATTAATAAACGGACTTACGAAAGCTTTATTACGTTAATCGTTCGAGTACTTTAAAGTATTACTTAACTTATAGAATATTCGCGGAGAAATAGTTATAATAATACTTAAAGAATCGCCGTAAGTATTAATAGTACGTAAATTCTTTCCTTAATTAATTAATATATAGATATAAAGTATTACCGCTATATAAAGATAGCTTTTCTTACCGCTAAATACCGAACTCGTATTACTCCTAGATCCTAATATAGAAAAGCTACTTTAAAATAAAGAACTTAACTACGGGAATAATAAGTAAGGCCAGATTAACGGGAGATACGAGTATTAATAGGTTCGTTTTAATATTCGATAATTTCCTCGTATAAGCGGTCGGCTTATCGGTATAATACTTCGTATAAGTATTACTCGAAAAAGATAGGCGCGTAAGCGCGAGCGATCTTAAATACTACTTCCTTAAAAGATTACTCTTCGTTCTCGGAAGTTTCTTCTTCTTCTTTCCTTCTTTTAACGTCTTTTATTTCTATATCTAATTCCTATTTGGGAACGATAACGGGCGAGGCTACGTTAGGTACTACGGTCGATAAGCTAACGGAAACGTTACTTACGCCGGCTAGAGTAATAAAAGGGCTAGTAGGTATAAAGCTAAGGGCGGGTACGGTAAGGACGGTCGATAGTTCGGTAGCCGAAGGACTTACGCCTAGCTAGGTAAATTAACCAGAGTTAATTACGCTTCGTCGCGACTTTATAGTTTTAAGAACCGCGGATATTTACTCCTTATTTTAATAAAAGATTAGGAGCTCTTTTATTATCGTAACGAGCTTAAAAGCCTATAAGTAACGTTAACGAATATTAAATAATACGGAATAAAGCTTATATATTAACCGAGGATTCGATACGGGCGATAATAAAATAAATAGCCGGTAGAATTAAAGCGTCGGCCTTATATAATATTAGCTCTAGACCTCGACGTACGAAGGTAAGAATACTTATAAGGATACGTAAGTATAGCTAGATAAGTAGCGGTAATAACGGCTAATACTTTAAAAAGAATCGAAGTATTCTTTAGTAAACTTATTTTAAGCCGTATTACGTACGTAGCTTAAGTAAGGGATTATACGGCGAGCTCCGTACTTTCGATTACGAATAACCGAAGCGGTTCTTAAGGCGACGGTAGTAAAAGCTAAAGCGGCCGGCGCGACGGGGATATTAAACGAAACCGCCGGAACGGCCGGGCTAAAGGGCGTAACGAAGGCGGTAATAACTCCGGGAACCGAGGAAGCGTTACGGCTTCGTTCTTATCCTCGTTCTCGTCCTACGATATTACTACGAATCGAAGTAATAATAATAACGGTCGTTTAAGTTACGTAAGTAACGGCGATATTACTAAAGGACGTAACTTAATATACGCGAGTTTAGACTTAGGTTTTACGCGAGGAAATCTTACGAGTAATTAATATAACCGGGCGGTCGTTTTTTTCGATTACTCCTTCGTATAAGAAAAGGAAGTCTTCCTCGGAAAACTCTTCCTTAGAGAATTCGTCGGTAGAGACCTTAATAACTCGGGATACGGTATCTTAAGGGGCTTAAATAATTAAGGCCTAGGTATGCTACGTTAAGGCGTTAAATACGATTATATCGACGTTACTTTCGTCGATAAAAAGATCCTTAAGGGGCTAAACGATAACTAAGGCCCCGGACCCGGGAATAAAAGATATCCTTCTACGGCGAGCGGGGCTACCGGCCGAAGCTCTAACGCTACCTCCCGTACGAATACGGGAGATAGGCTAGGAGCTCGCGGCGGAAAGGCCGAGTATCCTTTACTCTAGCGAAGCTACGGTACCTTAAAGCGCTAATACTATCTTACGAAGCTTTTAAGTATCGGATATATTAAGAGATCGTTAATTACGGTACTATATTACTATCGATAAATAACGAATAAATAATAAACGAATTATTTTAAATAACCTCTTACTTATTAATATAAAATAACTAACGATCGCTTTATTATCCTAGGATATTCTAATATTAAAAGTAATATATTAATCGTAAATAATAACTCTTACCGTAATAAGTTAAGTTATTATCTTACGGTCGTTTAATAAAAGTATATTACGATTCGTATAATACGTAAGCTACGCTTTACGTAGATTATAAAGGAAGTAAACTTACCTTACGATAATAAATTAACGAAGCTTTATTAATTATATTAGCTTACGATTACGTAATTAATGGAATTATTTAATTATAGTTAGGGGTATATACTTATAATAAATAACCTAGGGAAGAAAGGGAGAAAGAGAGGTACGCTTAATTCGAAAGCGAGAAATCCTAGATATATTTATACTTAACCGCCTTCGTAGGAAAAAACGGCAGAATCGGTTAGTATAGGTAACGCGCGCGAGCGCGCGCGATAGTAATAAAGGAGATTAAATCCTAGTATTAATACTAGAGTTATTATTATTACTACTATATCATTTATATAGCTAACTACCGCTTAATCGAAAGCGAGTAATTATACGAATAATTATACGAGTAATTATTTTCATTTATAATAGACTATAAAGTACTAAGTAGGGGGTACGAAGAGTATATAACTTAAAAGAAAATACTATTAGTAATAAACCGGAGTATATACGGATAAAGGAATATAAAGGAGCCCGAGATAAGGTACCTAGTAGTCGATTAACCTTAACGAGATATAACGAGACTAAGGAATAACCCTTTAGGTTACTATCGTAAATAAAGAACTATAGTTAACCTTATTATCGTAAGCTTAACTAAGGGATATATTACGTAAGTATATACCCTTAGTAAGAACTACTTAGCTTATCTAAGCTAGTTAAGTACTACTATATATACCTATAGATCGCTCTATACTCTCTAATAGCTTTCCTTCTTTTCTAGTTAGTTAATATATACCTTCTTACCCTTATTCTATTACTTTCTTTGCGAATAACCTATTAACCTAAGCTTAGCTCTCGCCAGCTACGTAACAGTTATGAGCCCGGTTAGCGCTCCAAGGTGCTATAGCTTAGTAGTTCGGTTCCTTTAATTACGCGTATACGAGCGTAACAAACGCAGCCCCTTACGCGGTAAAGCCCTAGAGCTAGACTAGAACTAGCAGTAAGGCGTCCGTCGCGCCAAGAGATAGGGGGTTTAATTCTCTACGAGGGGCCCTAAAAAGGCGGTCGGACGTAGTAGTTATTAACCTACCTACTAGAGGTATTTAAAAACTAAGGGATATATCACGTAGTAATTAAACCAGCCTATATAAGCCTACATACCGCAAAGCGTAAATATAGGCGTCTACGTTTTACGTAACATATCGTATACTATATCGTTAAATCGTTACGCCTAAGTATCTTAAAATGCCTTTAATATAATAAGTTATTAATATTTATATATTTAGTCTATATCGATTAATAGGTTTAAAGGGAAAAAAAAAGCTATCGTAATATCGGTTAGGGTATAATTATTATTAGCCTTTATCTACCCTTAGTATTAATAAGGAAGCAGCGGGTCGTATAAGTTATTGTAATTTATGCTAAAGCGTTTATACGTTTAGTTTATATAGTAGATAAATAATTATAAGGAGGCTACCTTAATCGCTATAAGCTTTATTTACTCGTACGAAATATACTATATTATTAGCGGTTCGAGGAAGCGGTTAGTATCGAAGGCTAAATGCTATCCCTAGTAACGGTAATATTACGACGAAAGTTCTCCCGGGTTTCACGGGCTCCTCCGTATAGTAAATAAATAACCATACGAAGGATATCCTAATTAATATAAACGCGGTTTAGTTATCGTATTATATCGTAGTATCGATAGCTTATTAGCGTTATAAGTATTAAGGGTTAAGCGTTATCCTAATAACTATAATATCGTTATAAAAGTTCCCGGGCTTATACGTACCTTCCTATAATAAATAAATAACTATAAAGCGGGATATTTTATTTAACGTAAAACGCGGGCTATTTCGCGGGTTAAATAGCGGCGCCGACGGCGATCGGTATCCTTTAAATCCTAATAACGTAATAAAAACTCCGTAGACTAAAGGTTAAGGGGTCGAAAAAGTTATAGGGTAGTCGCTACTAAAGAGAAGTAGAACGTACGCGATATTAAAAACCTAGATAGGTTTACTCGAAAGTATACTCTATCGAAGACTATAGTACGTACGATAATCTAAGATAAATAAAACTAATATCGCTATATTAATCGAGAGGCAAGGAATTTAATATAGTTATCGTATCTTAGCTATGCCCCTTAGTCGTAGAGATATAATAGTCGCTAACCCGAAGGTATAAAAAGTAAGGAAAGAAAAGAGGCAAAACGGAAAAGTTACTTATTCGGTTATAGCGGTACGACGAAGTAACTTAAGCGTCTATAATTAAAATAAATATACTAATCGGAGAACGACGAATCTAATAATAAAAACGAATCTTTAATTAAGGTAAAAATAATAAAGATAGTAATCTAGCTAGGTAATAAACTAAATAATAAGTATAGCATATCCCGTACTTACGGAAGCTATAGTTACTCTATATAGGCATAAGGCCTATCGTAACGTATTACGTAATATATTAAGAGGGCATGTCTTACCGTACCACTATAATATATACTTACGACGAATAACTTAAGGGAAAAAGGAAGAGAAAGAAATACGTTTAATTCGAGAGCGAGAAATCTTAGATATATTTATACTTAACCGCCTTCGTAAGAAAAACTGTAGAATCGGTTAATAGGAGTAACGCGCGCGAACGCGCGCGATAGTAATCAAGGAAATTAAATCCTAGTATTAATATTAGAGTAATTATTATTATATTATATATATAGCTAACTACTGCTTAATCGAAAGCGAGTAATTATATAAGTAATTATACGAGTAATAATTTTCATTTATAATAAACTATAGAATACTAAATAAGGAATACGAAAAGCATATAACTTAGGAGAAAATATTACTAGTAATAAACCGGAGCATATACGGATAAAGAAATATAAGGAAGCCCGAAATAAGGCACTTAGTAATCGATTAACCTTAACGAGGCATAGCGAGACTAAGGAGCGATCCCCTTAGGCTATTATCGCGAGTAAAGGACTATAGTTAACCTTACTATCGTAAGCTTAACTAGGAGGTATATTACGTAAGCATATACCCCTAATAGGAACTACCTAGCTTACCTAAGCTAATTAAGTACTACTATCTATATCTATAGATTACTCTATACTCTCTAGTAGCTTTCCTTCTTTTCTAGTTAGTTAATACATACCTTCTTACCCGCATTCCATTACTCCCTTTACGAACAACCTATCAACCCAAGCGTAGCTCTCGCCAGCTACGTAACACCTTTTCAATAAGTATTTATATAGGTCTTCTACTTAGATTTTCATTAATTAAACTTAAATTTAAAATACGTTAAAGCACTCTACGCTTCTTTAAGTTTTTATACTAAAAATTTAAAACCTCTTTAAAGGCTAGGGAAAAAGGAGCAAATAAGAATCGACGTTTAGATTACGAAAAGGGATTAATTAATAATTAATTTTTAATTAAATAAGGAGAAACTAACCTAGATTAAACAAGGAGAAACTAACCTAGATTAAATAGGGAGAAACTAATCTAGATTAAATGGGGAGAAATTAACCTCGATTGATCTATATATAAATAGTATTAAAATAGGTAGTGTTACGTAGAGGTAGCTCCTTAGGTTGCTCCTCTTCGTTGCTTACCTCAGCAACAGGAGCTCCTATATATACGCTCCCGTTGCTTCCACTCTTTTAGCTCGTTCTTAAATAGATCGAAGACCTTTTCACTCTTCGCTCCTCCTCTCGTTGCTGTGAGATAGCTCCTCACACGTACTCTCGCACACGTAGCCCTCCAGCTACGTGATAGGTAGGAAATAGAATTAAACACGTTAATAGGTAATGTAGTGATGCGGTGGATCTAGGCCACGTAGCCTTTTAGATGCGTATTTATATGGGTCGCGCACTCATATTTTCATCAGTTAGACTTAGACTTGTAGGCATCACGACCTATAGCTATTCACTCCTTTTGCCATGCCTTTCTAGAAAGCCATCCTCGTTACCCTACCATTCTAGTTCCCTTTCCCAGCTGCCGTTTTAGCTGGCCGATCAACTGATTACAGCTGTTTACAGCTGTGATCTAGGTTCGATCGGCACTGTGCTAGTTGTTAGCAGTTAGGCAGTCCTTGTTTTTCGTGCCTTCGTTAGCGTGCCTACGCTGCTCCTATTCAGTAAATAGATAGACGCGTATACTACGATTTTATTAAATGTATTCCTTTTAAATAGGTTATATAAACTTTTAATTAATTAAAATAGCGTATACAAACTTTCAGTTAATAAAAATAGAGTATCCCTTAAAATAACTCTGCATTTATAGAGGTATTTACAGGGGTATTTAACCTCGTAATTAATTAGCATAACAGGGGGTTTGACGTCTTATAACTATCCTTCGTATAAGGATATACATCACAACCTACAGCAATTTACTCGTTTCTTATCACACCTTCGACCTCGTTCTAGTCTTTCTATTCTTTTATTCCTTTCCCAGCTGCCGTTTCAGTTGGCCAATCAACTGATCACAGCTGTTTGCAGCTGTGATCTAGTTCGATCGGCACTGGGCCGGTTGTTGACAGTTGGGTAGCCATTGCCTTACGGGGTCTCCAACAGCGTGCCCACGCTGCTCCTATTCACTGTTTAAATAAACATTAGTTTCTGCTCATCTCTTTTCCCCCAGCCTTCGGAGAGGTCCTAGGTTTTCGGCACGAAAACGTAGAGAAGCGCGGAGTACTTCCACTTATTTTATAACTATAGTGACTCTAGATAGATAAGCCTAATCATGCCGTCCCTCCCTCACCTTTCTTCTTCTTCCTCGTAAATCTTGACCTTATCCGCGTACTCCCGGATATTGCTAGCGATGTAGTCATTGATCAAATGGCCTTTGCCGGCCGCAACCTTCAGGACAAGCTCGTTAAGCGTCTGTCTTCCTAAAATGTCGACGTGGTCCGCCGTATTGGGACCTCCCCGAGGGTTAAACCTCTCGGGTTCGTGTGGCATCTCGATTACGGTGATCTTGACGTCTGCTGGGTTGTACCGTTTTATGTGCCAACCCTTCGAGCACATGTACCCAGTGCTTAGAAGGTTGACGGTGCCGTCGCCTTCACCCATGATGACGCCGTGATCGACCTCGTCGATGGTAAGCCCCGTATCAATGGTGATATTGAGATTGGTCAATGCTGGGAACTCGGGGGTGCGGTAGTAGTATGCTCTCTCTGTCGGCTTTCCTACTCCGTAAAAGCAATAGATCTTGAGGTTAGGCGCCAGAGGCAGCCTGGTCTCCAACGGATTGATCCACTTGCGACTATCTAGCTCATTAGCTTCGACTTCGGCGGAGGTGTGAGCTACGCCGTGGGAATAGCTCTCCATGATCTGGTCCCGGTACCAGTCTTCGGTTGTGTCCATGAGGTACCGCATCGCGTCGCTGACGGTGAAATTCTTTTCTGGGGTAGTCCAATTTACACCGCGCCGAAAGTTTATGAATGATCCAAAAGAATGTTTCTGGCCGGGTTGGTCGTCCGGTGCCCACGTCGAGTTTCCCCAGACCGCATCCCCCCCGATTGGCAGCATAGAGGACATGCCCGGCATGGCACGGAATATCTCGGCCCGTTCGTCTTTGTTGAGAAACTGTTCCAGCCCGTATAGTGCGAAGGCGTTCATTTGGGCGGTGTCGCGCATCTCCCCGGACAGAATCGCTGTAGTATCCTTGACCGCGCCAAGCATGCACCCGCTAATGTTTATCCAAGCTTCGACATGCTGGTCAACCCAATCGTCACCCCCCTTACCGCCCTGCGCGGATGCCACCCAGTGGAAAAAATAAAAGAGGACCTGGCTGCCCATGCTATGAGACGTGAGAACCGCCTTCTCGCCCGAGAACGCATGCGCCATCTCAATGTAGCTCTTCAACCTGGTGAAGTACTGGTCTCGAACCTCGAGGTTCGGATAGGATAGGCGCCAATCGTAGGCGGCCGTAAACGAGTTGGTGGGATCGTACCCCAAACACGCCAGATTCTCGAGGATCTTACTCCATATCCAGTACCCGGTGATGAAGAAGTCGGTAGCATCGAAGCCTTGGGCGGCTCTCAATTTGACGCCCGGCGGGTCTAACCCCGTCTTCTTGTCCAGCATGATGTGCTTCTTCCACGTGTCCTTGTCCAAGACGAGTGCCTTCATCATGGTCCAGCTGCCCCAGAGCCGCTTCCGAAAATACGGACGAGATATATTGGTAGTGCCCCACGATTCGAGGCCAGTCGAGATAACGCCAGGGACCATGATAACGGGATGGTGGACACCGAGACCCTCGGCGCGACTTTTAAGTCCTACAGTGAAGGAATCGTAACTATCGATAAAATCCCGCTCGCCGTTCTTGAAACATCGATTAATCCGGGCAGCCCTAAAGTGATTCGGAGCGAGGTGCAGGTATGTGAACGTACGAGGAGGTCTGTCATGTCCCTGATTAGCCCGGCTGGCAAGACGTCGAGGAGGCTATCCATGCTAAGCTCGCCGATCTCGGGAAGTTCGATCAGGTCATTGGTCTGGGCCAAGAATCCGGCAGCGATGAGACCGAACAAGCTGCCCAACAGGAAAATGAAGGTGTTCCGGCGCTTCCGTGTCTTGGGGCGGTACTCATGGCGGACAACCTCGATCTTGTTGTCATCCGACTTGGCGGGGCTATCGTCTCTCGGCGTCGGAACCGGCGAAGAGGTTTCGGGGGAGTCGACACCGGGTGCTCGACGTCTAAGAGTGGATGCCATCACGAGGCGGGGGGCTACATGACAGGGCACGGAACGCGCGGTGGGGGAGAGTGGGTTTATCGACGGCCACCAACGAACGAGCTCAGGTAGGCCGGGGGTGGACCGGGGGTAGATCGGCGAGGCGCCTGCCGGGCGGCTACGTGTGTTGGTGGACAGCGATCTTCTTGATCGGGCGCCGGAAAGCGGGAACGAATAGGTATGTAGAAGTCGGGTCTGGCTGACCAGGGAACTGGGGAGACAAGATGGGAGATAAGCAGCTACCTCAGCTGGGGCGGGCAAGATCCATTTGCCTGAAGGTCACTTAGTGGATGTGGATAGTGGATGGATATAGTGGATGATGATACAGTCTGCCGGGTTAGGGTCGTAGCGGCTGGCTGGCGACGGCGCCCGCTTGGGGGGGGCGCAAGCAAGGGACAATTTGCAACAGCTTGACGTCAATTTGCGACGGCACCCGGTTAGGTATGGTATGGGCAGGGTGTGTGCCGCCCTGGGTCCCTGGCCTCCTCTCCCTGCAGGCCTGTAGGAGAATTCAAGTTCTATGTGTTCATAGTACCTGTGCCCTCCGAGTTGGCGGTGGGCTGGCTGCCGGCACCGACTCTGCAAGAGAGCTAGGGGGCACGACGTTTCAGTACCGGGCGGCGATTCTTGTCTCTCATCACATGTATGCGCCGGGCCATCGTCGGAGGTACCGGGTGCGTACCTCTACCTACCTACCTACCTAGATTAGGTGCCTAACCTTGGGCATTCTACATATAGGTACCTACTATGAGTAATACAGAGGGGGCTAGTAGTACTGGCCCAGCCATGTCTTTCCCCTCCGAACTCCGATGCAACCCCCGCGGCTCTATATACCGATGTTCCTGTCTGTCCGAGACACGCCCACCCGCCTTGTATCCCTCTCGCATCCCTGCGTATCTAACGTAGGTGTAGTGCCCGCCAGCGTCGGCCAGGTCGTCAGCTAGCCTCAGCACCTCTAGCGGACAGACACGCAGACGCATACCTCGACACCAGCGGAGACGGAGCGGAGCAAGGGAAGGAGGAGAGCGAGAGAGAAAAAAAAAATTAACTCGCGTGTGGGCTCGGCTTACCCTTGCTAACAGCAAAACTTCTCAGCCGGCATGTGAAAGCGGGCCGTTCTTATCGTCCCACCTCATACTAAACTTCTCCGTCTCGAGTCTGGCTTTACGGTCTTAACCTGCACGGCTGCCTTACCCTTCCCAACATCGAGTTACTTCGTGTGGCCCGTGTCGCGTTCCTTGCACGCCTTTTGCCATTCTGTCAACCGCCAACTCTCTCCCGCCGGCCTACCTCCCTCCCGCTGGGAACCCAGTCCTTTTTCTCCCGTCAGGTTGGCGTCGGAGAGTTGGCCTATGCCCTGAATCGCGGCGATAGTCGTTGGCGCCTCCAGTCGTGGTTATCAGCCTCGCATCTACATGCGGCCATCGCCGACGCTATGGAGGTAACCCGCCCGAGTGAGCTTCCTGGCGAACTTCTGTATATTCAGTACGATCATGCTCTCGAGGACAAGTACCTACCCTCCATCCGGGCGTTGATCTCCAAGGACCTCAGCGAACCGTACAGCATCTACGTATATCGGTATTTCTTATACCAATGGGCTCACTTGTGCTACATGGTACGGCTTGGTATCTGTGTCACCTTCACCAATGCGAAGCGAGGCGTCTAGCTAATGCTTTTGGGGGGGGGTTCCCAACTAGGCCCTGCACCCCGTCGACAAGTCCCTCGTGGGTGTCATCATCTGCAAGCTCGAGCACCATGTCTCACACTCGCCTCGGACTCATAGGGGCTATATAGCCATGCTGGCGGTGTCGTCTGTCTTCCGCGGACGCGGCATAGCGACGGCCCTGGTTAGAATGGCGATTGATGCGATGGCCGAACGCAATGCCGACGAGGTCGTTCTAGAGACCGAGGAAACCAACGTGCCGGCCATGAGACTATACGAGGGGCTCGGCTTCCTAAGGTCGAAGAAATTGCACCGTTACTATTTGAACGGGAACAGTGCCTATCGGCTCGTGTTGATCTTGAAACCGACAAGCTCCGAAGTCACCTAGCACCCCGAAGGGCCGGTATATCGTTGAGTTCTCGGATTAGCCCGGCAGCCCCATTTCTGTTCTGAGGCAGGCTGCTCTTTAAGCTGTTGTGCGAGCGTGGAAGAGAGGCATACCCTCCGCGCCGTGTCTGGCGACGCCTAGGGGATACTCCGGTAAGGATGTTAGACTGGTTGGGTTATGATCGCGCCCTGGCAGAAGGCATCGGGGAATGGATCAATATCAAGACAAGCATGCCGCGGAGGGACAATGCATTGCCAGTACTAGAAGGGGCTACTGACAGGCTTTGGGATGTTTATTGTGGGGGTTTCCGGGCCAGCATTATCTTGAAAGCAGACCTTCGACCATCAGGCGCGTTTTTCGATTCATCCAGTCATTATCCCATGAGCGCTCATAAAAATTGCCCTCTTCCGTCTTGGTCACCTTTCCCTACGTTTCTCGAGCATGGATGTCGTGTCATATATAGAGGCCTTTATGTCCCAAGGATTACCTTGGGCAATGCCTAGGTACGTGTACACATCTGGTCCCGTAAGCGTTCCGGGGCAGAGAGGATTATTTACGATCAAGACAGACTTACCGGGTTTGTAGTACAGCGGTCGCCCTCTCGGTTGCACAAGCCCGAGCTGCTTCAACTTTTCGGCCACTCTCTTGACGTCCTTGGCGTCGCTAAAATCGGCAGTGTAGACGCAAATGAGTTGATATGTCCTGGGATCATCCGTCGACCGCAGCGCGGCCTTGGCAGCGATCCCGAGCTCATTGTTAGCCGTCGCGTTGGCGATGATACCCCATACTTCGTTGACCTGGAAGGCGGAACAGAAGAGCATCCACTATCAATCATGTGCGTGCGCATTAGCGACACTATACCTCATGGACTCGCGCCCTCGAAACGAGGCAGCTCACCCACTTTTCCGCATGTCACATGGTGTGCTTTCGCGAGATCTAAAATATCCTTCGCCGCGTCCAAGCCTGCTTTTCGGCATTCTCGAGCGATGTAATCCAGATCGTCGCTGGATTTCTTGCACATATCGATATAGTCGGACGCGAAATGCAGTCTTTCCATCCCTCCTGCAACAACCCGAGAGAGGTCTGCCCCTTCCGCCTCGGGGACCTCGTCCTCACCGCCACGGATCATCTCATTGTCCGCTTCGCTCTTCTTCTTGTGCTTGATATACGGGTTATAGATCCAGACCCAAGAGTTCGACGGTGTCTGCTCTGTTGTTGCCGGGGGAAGTCGCTTTAAAAACTCCTCGACTGTCTCGGTATGTTGCCAAGCATGCTCCACTCCAGCGTAAGGGTTATGCCAGCGGGAGAGGTCAACCGTCGGCTGCTTTCCAGCCTGAAGCTTTAGAGGTGTGTCGACCTTGCCATACTCCGCCCACCAAGCTTTGACGTCAAACGTTTTCACTTCGGCCTTGAGATCCGCCACGGTGTCGTCGTCGCCTGAGAGCGGAAAGTTAGCTTTGGGTTTGGGTAAGGCGGGATAGATTTAGGATGGTTCACCGTAGAAGTCAGACTCGTCTGAACCCATGTCTGCGTTTCAGTAAGAATGTGGCTTTCTTTGCTCGGGGAGGGGGTCCCCCGCCGAGGTTTTGGAAAAAGAAGGGGAAAAAAGGGAAAGTGACCTGTTTACTGTGATGCAAAAGTCAAGCGCAGCCGGTAAGGGAAAGAAAAGAGAAATATACAGAATAACTCACGGAAACCGCTAATATTAGGACGGTGACGAGATGGTAGAATCAAGCAAGACTTCTGGAAACCGGACCCGGCCCGCTTTCGACCAAGACTTAGGATGGAAGAAGGGATGAATAGCGGATTGGTAGATAAAGACCAGGAATATGATCTCCGCGAGGAGGCTGGATCGCGACGCAGGATACTCCAAAGTCTCGTCAAGGTCACAGCCGTCATCGTCCTCGGGAGGAAGAGTTGATTATGTACCCAGCTAAGCCTTGAGCTAGGTCCCCGGGCACTAACGAGAGGCATGCTAACGATTTACTGGGTCGCGCAGTAGAAGTGGCTAAATAACGGGATGTTTTCCGAGCCCGTCCGCTGCGATGGGTGCCTTTATCTACTATGTAGGTAGGTAGGCAGGTAGGTAGGTATGAGTAGAGTATACTGCATACTGTGTGATAGGACTATCCAAACTACCACCAGATCAGGGACCTCCAATCCTACGCACGCGCACATACGATAGTACCGTCCACTTACCTACCATTGTCACCCACCAACCCACTGCTTCTGCCCGCTTTTGCCCTAGCGAGGCTTATGCGCGGCGTACGTAAAAAATGACCTCTCACAAGGCGCGAGGCAGCCACGCAAACCAACAACGAGCTGTCACCTACATAGGTACCTACCTAGGTACCTCCTACCCCCCAGGTAAGTACCTAGGTACCTTCTATGTGTACCTATGTTACGTACCTCAGGTGGTAAGCACCTGATGAGGTGGGCAGTGCGTGCGCCTGCTCAAGAGGTTGGGTACCTAGGTACCTATGTTACTTAAGCTACCTGTGTTACCTAGGTACCTAGGTACATACCTGGGGCTTACCCGGATGTTACCCCGCTACACCCATCGAATTGTCTCTCGAAACCAACAAAGGTTCGACTGCCGTGCCGTCAACTTACATGTACATACGTGTACATAAGCACATACATAGGTACCTACCTAGATACCTACCTGCGGGTATCGAGCCGCTATGAGGAGAGAGCACCTCCCGCCGGTATGGGATGCATGTATATAAAAGTAGGCATGGGTAGGTTACAAGGCAGCTACAGGGGTCGGAGATCTCAACCTTGTTCCTACCCATGTCGCTATGATAGGAGGCACCTGCCCGCTGCTATGTATGTAACTGCGTACCCATGTACCTGTGGGTTTGGCAGTCCACGGCGAAGGAAACGAGCCTGTCCCAACATCGTCCTAGAAGAGGCGGCAACGAAAGGAGAAATGGATACGCCAGGTCGTAGTCTCACCTCGCTACGGTCCTTGACTTTGGATCTACCCCCGAGCTGCATCGAATTCTGCCCCGCGCATGCAGATTATTTCATCGTTGGCACGTACAACCTGGAGAACCCTGAAACGCCAGACGCAGCCGCCCCTCCTGCGCCTGGCGATGATGAAGAACCGCCTCGGAAAGAGAAGAGAATTCAGGCTCGGAATGGTAGTCTCGTCGTGTTTAGACTAACCGGCAGTGCGGATATGTAAGTCCTTTACCTGTTTCCATGCTCCCGTCCCCTCGGCTTCCGTGTTAACCATTAAACAGAAGGCAGATACGAACGGTCAGCTACCCATCGGCTATCCTCGATCTCCACTTCCATCCTCGCTGGGCGGGAGGAAAGGTGGCAGCCGTTGTTTCAAGCACCGGCACTCTCTCTTTCTTTCACCTTTCCGTTTCTGGTGAATATTCAGCCACATTAGACGAGATCGCCACACACAGGCCATTAGGCGATGACGAGGGTGTACTAATCCTCTCGTGCTGCTGGCACCCTAGTATTCCTGAGCTGCTTGCCATCACAACCTCTAACTGCCAGGTCCATATTCTACGTGTGGATGAGCATTGGGACATCCACCAAACACACGATACACCCTTGATGACGCATTCCCTCGAAGCTTGGACGGTGGCATTCTCGTCGTTTGTAGAAGGCCACGCGTCAAAGTCAGCTGGAGAGGGGGAGGAAGAACCACAGTTGTTCACGATATTCTCAGGCGGCGACGACTCTAAACTTCTAAGCGCCAGTTGCGCGTACCAACGGGTTCGTGGTAACATTGAAGGCAACACCGTTCGGACACGTTGGCCTGTGGCTGCCATCCAGGGCCATGAAGCAGGTGTTACTGCCATACTGCCGTTAGGATTACGGCTTACCGATGGGGGATCGTTAGTCGTCACTGGGAGCTATGATGACCATATAAGAGTGTACTCCGTCCCTAGCCCCGCCCAGGGAGCGTCTCTCCAGAGGCCTCGGGTGCTAGCTGAACAGGATCTGTGTGGAGGTGTGTGGCGGCTCAAACTGGTTAAGCTGGAACAAGAGGGCCGAGGACTAGGCGAGAAGCAACAGTGGACGTTGCTTATTCTAGCCTCTTGTATGCATGCCGGACCGCGAGTGCTAGAAGTGGTAGGCGATAACACGGGATATTGTAGAATCGATATCCTCGGTCGCTTTGAAGAACACCAAAGCATGAACTACAGCAGCGATTTCCAGCCCTTGCCTGATGAGGGCGGCCAGAGGCTTCGGTGCATATCAACGAGTTTTTATGATAGGTTGTTATGCTTATGGGAATTTTAGTAACACTTATTTTAGGTACTTGAAATAGTCTCTCTATCAATAGAGACCGTTGTATTAATTCTAAGCCTTTTTATTTTATATATATATTAAGTAGGATTCATAGTGTTGACTTTCTATTTGTTAACTTTACTAAATAATTAAAAATTTTAATATTAAAGTATTATAGGTTTAGAAGCGTTTTATAAAGTAGAAAAGTATATATTAAAAACTATATAAAAGGAAATATATATATATATATATATAAATAGAAAGAATATACTTATAATTATTAAATAGGAGCAGCGTAGGCACGCTGACGGAGGCACGAAAAGGGCTACCTAACTGCTAACAACTGGCCCAGTGCCGATCAACTAAGATCACAGCTGTAAATAGCTGTAATCGGTTGATCGGCCAGCTGAAAACGGCAGCTGGGAAAGGGAAAAGGAGAGGAGAGAGAGACTAGAAACAGGTAACGAGGATGGCTAGAAAGGCATGGCAAGAAACAAGTGAATAGCTATAGGTCGTGATATCTACAGGTCTAAGTCTGACTGATGAAAATATGAGTGCGCGACTCATATAAATAGATATCGAAAAGGCTACGTAGCCTAGATCCACTGTACCACTACATTATAAAAAAAGTAATAAATTATATATTTAATTTTTAATTTCATTACTGTATATAATATTATATATTATAAAAAATTAAAGCATATACGATACTAGAATCCTATATAGCTTATCTTATCTAGAGAATAGTTATAATACGTTAAACCCTCTATTATGCTAATTAATTTATAGAGGCAAATACCTTTGTAAATATCCTTATAAATATAGAGTTATTTAAAGAAATACTTTATTTTTATTAACTGAATGTTCATATACGCTATTTTAATTAGTTAAAAGTTCGTATAGTCTGCTTAAAAGGAATATATCTAATAAAACCGTAACATACGAGACGGGATCTATATATTATTATTTACTTACTAACGCGTCGATTTCCTATATATTTTAATCCTATTTATATATAAATTAATCAATCCAAGTTAGTTTCTCCCCGTTTAATTAAGAGTTAATTGCTAATTAATCTCTTTTTGTAGTTAAATTAAGCGTTGATTCCTACTTACCTCTTTTTCCCTAGTCTTTGGAAAGGTTCTAGGTTTTCGGTACGAAAACCTAAAGAAGCACGAAGCGCTTCGACGTATTTTATAGAAGTATATTCTATTGGTAACTATAGCGCGTTGTTACGATTTCAAGAGCTGTTCGCTGGGTGAAAGGGTATAGATTAAAGGAATAAAGCTATACAAGGAGGAAAAGGAAGAAAGGTGTACTCTGCTGAGCTTACGCCTCCAGGAGCTGGCTATATGCAGGAGGAGCGGTCACGTGTCCTGGTGCTATGCTAACCATGGTTCTATAACTAGGCGCAGCCCATTACACGCGTACGGTAATCTAAGATATATAAAATTAATATTACTTTATTAATTAAAAGATAATGAATCTAATGTAGTTATCGTATCTTAGGTCTACTCTTCGGTTATAGAAATAAAGTAATCGTTAGCTCTATTATAAGCTATGCCTATTATAAGACCCTGGCTAGTACTAGGGCTAAGCACGTAACTAGTCTCTTTGTACCTACGGAGAATAAAGCTAGCTATTATAAGTACGGCCTATAAGGTATACTTTTCCCTCTTTTCTCTTCATTAAGGTTTAAATCGTTAATATACGGCTTTTACTTAGCGAATAGCTTTTAAAACTATAATAGGCTGCGTCTAGTCATAGAACCCTGGTTAGCATAGCACCAGGGCACGTAACCGCTCCTCCCGCATATAGCTAGCTCCTAAAGGCGCGGCCTTAATAGAGCGTATCTTTCTTCCTTTTCCTTCTCGTATAGCTTTATTTCTTTAATTTATACCCTTTTACCTAGCGAATAGCTCTTAAAACCGTAATAAAAAGCTATACCATCTTCTCCGTAAGGTTAATACCTAAATATCCGATATCCGACTCTTAAATAACGGAAGATAAGTCTAAGGCCTAGGCGTAATCGAGCGCTTAGGAGGCGACGCTAGCTTACTACGTATTATTATAAGACCCTTACTTCCTAAATTCTATAAGAGAATATATAACCGATTTCCTACGAAATAACTCCTTAGTATCCGTACTACCGGTATCCGTACCCGTACTTAAGGTTATAGTTACCTTACCTACGGACGTAAACGGAACTTAACGAAAACCTCTTAAGTAATACGAATAAAACGAAAAGGCTATATCGTTTTACTTCTACTTAGAAAAGCTATAAGCGAAAATCTTAATCGACGTTTCGGACGGCTTACTCGGTAATAATAACGCGATATAGTACTTTATTTTCGGTACGATACCCGAGGATCGGTAGCGGAAAATAAAATACTTCTAGAGATCCGGCGATTTAAGGAACGGGTTTTAGCCTAAGGATTTATTAAGGTATATAAAAGAAACGTTCGGTAATATTTAGGTTAAGGAGAACGCGTAATAAAAACTACGGAAACTACGGTAAAAAAAGGAGGACCTTCGGAAGCTTCCTATCCGATTTCGAAGAGGTTTTAACGAACGCTAAAAGCTCTAGCTAGGATAATAATAATAAGCTAACGTAGCTAAAAGTAATACTATCTAACTACCTTTAAAATATATTAATTCCGATTTAAATATCCTAAGATTACGATACCTTTATCGCTTAAATCTACTTAATCGCGTAGCGTTACGAATAAATAACCGAATTTAAACGGCTCGCGAAGGAGTTAGGTAAGAATAGGCGCTATTCGGCGACCCCGAGTTACGAATTAATATCCGCTACTTAGCGCTTAAACTCCGCCCGGATAAATACTTAAGGCGATACGATTATAATAGGCTTTATTAAATCGTAAGGGAAGTTCCGCTAAGCCTACGGCGGGTTTAATAACGGACTTAGTAATAATACCCGACGGATAAAGTAGGTACCCTAAGAGAAATACGAAAAGAGGAAGGTCTAGGATAGCTACTTCCGTTACGGCGCTAGCTAATACTAGGTTAAGAACTACCCCTACCTACCGGTTACTCGCCCGGGTAATTAAAGGCGGTTCCCGCCTATACCGGTACGGATAATATAAGTTATTAAATTATTACTAAAAGAATTAAAGGATATATTAGTTAATATAACGGCGGGAAAAGAATAGCTCCGTTATAAAGTTAGGCGACGGAGCCTAGCTAGAAGGTAATAAATAAATAAAAAGCCTATAAGGATAAAATAAAAAGTAACCCTTCGTTATTATTAATTATAATTAATAAAACGTCGCTATCGGAAGCCCTTATAAACGAAGGTTACCTATATTTTATAGCTATTAATAAGGACCTATTTAGATTCCTTAACCTATTCCTTATTCCTATTTCTTCCTATAATATTAAAGGCGCTTTAAGCGCTATAAAAGAAGCGGTAATTTAAGGTATTACTTATATAGCCTTAAAGATTAACGGATATACGTAACTAATATACGTATACGTTATTCCGTTATTAGAATTCCTAATAATTCTAGGAAAACCGTAATAGATATATAACGAGGTAGTTTCGTACCTATACGAGAACCGATTATAATACGGAAGAATACGAATAAGCGTATAATATAAGGGAAAAAAACGTACGACCCCGTTTATAAAGGAGTTAAAAGAAGCTTAATACGTTTTAACTAATACGTTTATAAGCTTAACTAAAAAGATACGCCGCCGTAAGAAAGAAGGAATAAATACGAAGGATATGTCGATATTCGCCGCTTCCTTAATAGATATAAAGAAAGCCTTAAAGCCGAAGCCCGTAAAAACGGAAACGGAGTTACGAAAGATAATTCCACGGGAGTTTTACGACCTATTCCCGTTATAAAAGAAGGAAGAAACCGACCGTCTCGTCCCGTATCGCCCGGGCGTTAACTATAAGATTAATATAAAAAAAGGATTAAACGGAAGAAAGAAACCGTTACCTTAAGGTTCCTTATATAAGATATCCCGGGAAAAGCTTCTAGTATTACGGAAAACGCTCCGCGACCTACTAAATAAAGGGTTTATCCGGGCTAGTAGCTCGGAAATAAAAGCCTTAATTTTCTTCGCCCGTAAGTTAAAAGGCGGCTTTCGATTTTATTACGATTACCGGGCGTTAAATCGCTTAACTCGAGGGAACCGTTACCCGCTTTCGTTTATCGGCGATACTTTACGTAACCTTACGTCGGTAAAGTAATTTACGAAGATAGACGTAGTCGCGGCCTTTTATAAGGTCCGTATCGCGGAAAGCGACGAATTTAAAACGGCGTTTAAAACCCGATACGGGTTATTCGAATAATTAATAATACCTTTCGGGCTAATAAGCGTTCCGGCGACCTTTTAAAGATATATAAATAACGTTTTAAAGAAATTCCTCGACGACTTCGTTAGCGCTTATATAAACGATATTCTTATTTATACGAGCGGATCCCGTAAGGACTATATAGCTAAAGTACGCATAATCTTAAAGCGCTTCTACGAAGCCGGCCTTTACCTAGACCCCGGGAAATACGAGTTCGTAATAACGATTATTAAGTACCTAGGGTTTATTATATACGCCGGTAAGGAAGTATAAACGGACCCGGAAAAGATAAAAACAATACTAAATTAAGAGGCCCTTACCTTAATAAAAGAAGTTAAAAGCTTCTTAAGGTTCGTTAATTACTACCGTATATTTATCCCTGGATTTTCCGAGATTACCGCCCTTCTTATTACTTTAATAAAGAAAAATTAGCCCTTTAAATAAAACCTTATCTACGAAGAGGCGTTTTAACGCTTAAAGATCTTATTTATATCGGCGCTTATTTTAACGTAATAGGACCTAAATAAGCTAACGTTTTTAGAAGTAAACTACTTAGGGTAGGCGTTCGGCGGCGTATTATCCTAATAGGCCGGGAAAGGAAGAAAAGTAGTAGCTTATTACTCTTAGAAGCTAGGGCCGGCCGAAATTAACTATCCGATTTACGATAAGGAAATATTAATTATTATTAAGTACTTAAAATAATAAAACGCCGAGCTAAAAAGCTATAAAAAATTTACTATCCTAACCGATTATAAGAACCTCGAATATTTTATAACCCGTTAGCGCCTTTCGGAACGATAAGCGCGTTAAGCGGAGCTCCTATCCTAATATAACTTCGACCTCGTCTACCGCGTTAATAATTAAACCGCGGTTCCCGATACGCTTTCCCGAAAGGACTAAAACCGATTAAGTATAAACGATAAGGAATTACGGTACTTATAACTTATCCTTAAAGGGGTTCTTCGAAATTAAACCTACGTAATAATAACGTCTTAGTCCGCCGGACCCGATATTAGAATTTTCGAAGATAATAAACTCTAGTCCCTATAAGAAAAAACGGCGTACCTCGATACGCTATATTAATAAACGTACTAGGTAATAAAATAAAGCGCCCGTTCCTTTGCCTCGATTATAAAGTTAAAGGTATAAATCGCGGAATATACGATTAACGCCGGAAAACGGTTATTATTTAAGAACCGGATATAGGTATTAAAAAGTCCGTCCCCCGGAAACGCGGGAATAAACTCCCGAGGTACGGACTAGCTTAACGAATTACGAACGAAAATAATTTAAAAAGCTTACGACTTATACGTTATCGGCTACCCCGGCCGAAAGGATATTATAGCGATCCTAAGCCGAAACTTTTACTAACCGATGCTTTATTAATACGTAAGGAGGTTTATCCGTAATTATAACGTTTACGGCCGCTTTAAACTATAAAGGGAATATAAAAAAGGACTCCTTAAACCTCTTTCTATACTTAACCGCTACTTTAAGGATATATAAATAGATTTTATCGTAAACCTATTCCTATCGAAGGATAACCGGTATATATAGGTAATTAAAAACCGCTTAGGTAAGATTATAATCCTCGAGCTTACGCTTATTATAAACGTAAAAGCGTATACGAAGCGCTTTTTAACGTACTACGTCCGATATTATAACTAACTAAGGAATATTATAAGCGATAAAGGATCGAATTAGCTAAGCCGTTTCTAGAGTTATCTTTACCGATTAATAAATATAAAATAAAAACTAAATACGGTATATTACCTTTAAATAAATAAGGATTCCGAAAGGATTAATTAAGAAATCTAGGCGGTATTACGAAGCTATATTAATTATAAATAAAACGATTAAATATAATAGCTACTTATCGTTTAATTAACGTTAAACGAACGGCTTAATACCTCGATAAGGCTCTTTTCTTTCTTCGCGATATACGGCTTCGATTTAAACCCCGTACCCGCGGTTTCCGCCGACCCGGGCGCGGAAATAATACCTTTACTACCGGAATTCTAGGCGAAGGTATTCGTAAATAAGGTCCGCGTAATTTTAAACTTCGTATAAGTAACGCTAACCGTAGCCTTTTAGTAATACGAATTCTACGTAAACTAAAAACGATTCCCGGCCGAAAAACTTTAAATAAGCGATAAAGTATAACTCGATCTTTTTTATTATAATACGGATAAACCTAAGAAAAAGTTCGACTAATTAAAGGTAAAATATACGGTTACGAAAGTACTAAACCCGTACGTAATCGAATTAAAAGATATCCCGGCCGAGATCGATAATAAGTTTTACGTCGATTAATTACGGAAAACGTATATAAACGAATTATTAAACTAAACCCGAAACGACTTATAGCCCTTTTTATTATTTATCGAAGGAATTAACGAATTTATAATAAAGAAGATTCTTTACGTAAGAAATAAAAAAGTAAGTAAAGGAAAACGACGCGAAGTCTTAATACGTTAAAAGGGCTATTAGGAATTATCCTAATACCTATTATCCGATTTTATAAAAGCGGAGATATTAAACGTTTACGAAAATAAGTACGGATTAATAACCGTAAACGACGGCTTAAGGAAAAAATATACGACTTAAGAAAACTTAAAATTACGATTAATTAAGAAACGGAATACTTAAAAACCGGGCCGCGAGGCTAAATCTCTTTCTTAAACGTTATAAAGGCGTTATTTAATTATAAAAAAAAAAAAAGGAAAGGAAAGGCCGATTAATCGTCGTCGTCGTAGTCGCCGTCTTCTTCCTTCCTCGGAAGAAACTCGGAAGTATCGGCTTCTTCGGCTTCTTCGTCGAAGATAAATTAAACGGCGAGGAAGCGGCGGACGCGCGCGGCGCGGTTAATACCTAACGTCTTTAGGAAGAGAGGGGAAGCTAAGGGACGGAAGCGGCGCTAGGAACGGCGGGGACGTAAGTAAGAACGCGAGGAACGGGCCGGCGAACGGGAACGGAAGCGCCGGGAGCCTTTTAAGGCGCTAATCCGCTCCTTTAAGGCCGAAACCGTACGCTAAAAGGCGGCGTTATTAAAGCCGGAAACGGCGGGAGTAACGGGCGGGCCGGCGGGAGTAGCGGACGGGCCGGCGGAGGCGGCGGCGGCGACGGTAAACGGACCGGTAAGGACGGCTTCGTTAAAGCGGGGAGCCGGGCTAAAGGCTCGGGCTATAAGGTTTACGAACTTCTTAGAAAAGGAGGTTAATATATATAAAAAAAAAATTAAAAAAAAAAAGGAAGAGAGGAAGGCTAACGAACCGATTAAGCCGTAAGCTAGTAAGCGTTCGGCGGCGTTAGTAAAAGTAAAAGCGTTCCGTAAGTAGGAATTACTAACGGAAGTACGGCCGGCTACTTATTAATAAGCGGCGAAAAGCGCGACGGCGGGGCTAAAAGATATTAATAATAACTACCTATACGAAATATACGTAATATTTATAACGATTAATAACTATATCCGTTAATCGCGTATTTCGCGTACGCCGGACCCCGGCCCTTTTTATCGTAATAAATACGTAAAGCGCTTACGTAACGACGGTAAGGAAAAGCGCGGGTACCTACCGGACGGATAACGGCCGAGCGAGGGGTAGTAACCGTACGCGGGGCGGTAGCCGTACGCGGGGGAATAAGAGTTTAAAGAGGAGCGGTAGCTTCTTAAGCGGCGGGCTTAAGGCTAAAGGAAACGCTTTTTCGTTATAAAACCGATTAATACGTAATTAAGCGAAAGGAGTAGCGAAACGAGAGAAGCTAGCCTTACTAGGGCCGCTATAACGGCGATATTACTAACGTTATTATTACTACCTTCGTCGGCGGGAAAGGCGGACGTAAGGCGTCGTACTAAACGACGAAAAATAGAAACGGAAAAACCTAAGGGATCGGGAAACGAAGAAAAAGATATCTACTAATATTACGTTAGCTAGGAATTAATCGAATACCCTACGGAACGCGCGAACTAAAAGAAAAGCTATATCCCGACGAAATACGGCCTTAGTAATAATATAATAACGACGAGTAGCCGTAAAGGAGGAGGTTTACTTACGTTAGTTAAAGTAGCGGAAGCAGGAAAGCTATTATTATTATAAGAAGAAAGGTTTAAAAGGAGGAGTAAAAGGAGGAATAAGAGGAAGGTTAATTAATTAAAAAGGAAAGGAAGCGCTACTAATTAAAAACGATTCGAATACCTTAATTAATGGAAAAGGGAGCTTATATAATAAGCTACGCTTAGTTATAAAACCTTAGTTAGTATAGTACCAAGGTACGTAACCGCTCCTCTCGTATATAGCTAGCTCCTAAAGGCGCGGCCTTAATAAAGCGTACCTTTCTTTCTTTTCCTCCTCGTATAGCTTTATTCCTTTAATTTATACCCTTTTACCTAGCGAATAGCTCTTAAAACCGTAATAAAAACCGGAATATATTAAGAATTTTTATTTTATAAAATTAAAAATTTTTAATGAAGCAAGATAGTTTATTATTAATTTTTCTTTAAAGAATATTAATTTTTAAGAAAGTATTCATTTTAATATTTAATATTAATTTATAAAGTAAATATTATAAAGTAAAGAGAAATAATCTAAGTAAGTTAATAAGATAGATAAATAAAAATTAATTATAACTATAAGAAACTAACTTTATATTAATTAAGTAAAATAATAACAATTAAATATTTTTTTTAAAGTCGTAAAATATCATAAATATTTTAAATATCTTTTATCTACTGAAGTTTCATTTTTCCGAATTTTCGCCGCCCTTTTTAGTGGAGAACAACCCGGCTTGTGAAGTCTGCGAAAGGGTAGGTTTGTCAGAATCTGCCCACGAGGCTAGGTCGCGCGTACAACACCATTTCTCTTCGTTGAGCTGAAGCACTCTCTTTCCGGGAGAACTCCCCTCTGCAGCCGAATCGCCGTCACCATCGATAAACCGTATACCTCCAATATTACACAGCGCGACCATCTGGCTGTCATTCCCGTTCCTCCTCGCCCGCAGCTCTCCGCCTCTCCCTTGGCACATAATTCATCTTTCGCCTTGCCTTATCTCTGTACACCGTTGTTGCGCCCATTCATCCGTGCCGATATCGATTCGTGTTTACCTTGCCCGTACTTGCGTTTCCGGCTGTCATCGTACTCACCTCCTCTCATTCTCCCCCTTAGCTTCTCCCCCAACCAATCCTGCAGACAATTCCCGGCCACCATCCGCTCTCCTCTGTACCTATCCTCGCTTACCTAGGCCTACCTAATGATTCACACCTAAGACAAGGTAGACCGACAGCTCCCGCCCACCCCTCCAAGATCGTCGTCGGCCGACCGCACATCTCGCGACATTTAGCCCAACACCATGGCTGCCCCGATCAATGGAAACATGGGAATGGGCGGCGAAGGTGTTGGTGCCCACCCCCCTACCGCTGTTGATCCTGAGACCATGTCTATCCTGCCCGAGATCCACGGTGCCTTGGAGATCATCCACAGCCCTTTCTCCTCCAACGACTCCCGCAAAGACGCCCAGATATTCCTCGAGAATGTGAAAGATAACGAGAAAGCTTCTTACTACGGCTTCCGCCTGGCTATTGACAAGACCCAACCCCCCGTCGTGCGCCATTATGCGTTGTCACTACTCGAACATGCGATCAAACATAGGTGGGCTGAGTACACCGACTCCCAGGCGGTTGCCTTGCGCTCCTGCGTTCTGGAGCTCTCTCGAAATGTCTCGCGAGATGATCCTGCCTATCTCCGAAACAAGATTGCCTCATTATGGGTCGAGGTTGCCAAGAGAAGTTGGGCCGACGATTGGATGGACATGGATTCGTTGCTTGTCCAGTTGTGGCGAGTGCCTGATTCTGCAGTCCACAAGGAACTTGTTCTCTGCATCCTCGAGATGCTCTCCGACGATATCTTTGCTGGGGACGACGCCGTGGTTGCGGTTCGTGAAGGCGTCCTTAGCAAGGCCTCTGTCGAGATCTTCACGCCTACTGCTGTCTTAACTGAGACTTTTCCTAACCGACAGGCAGGGCCTGATGTTAGGTGCGGGGACGAGGGTTGGCTGGGAAGAGTTACGGAGCTACTCCGCCATTGCCTGTCCGGCGACGTGCAGCATCATCCAGAACTACGCAGTTGTGCGATCCGGGCTCTCGCTGTTATATACTCTCTGATGCCCTGGATCGTTCCGAATGCCGTCACGGCTACTCGGTGTGTCGAGGTCATGTGCGAGGGTCTTCGCGCTCCTCATATTGAAGTCCAGAAGGCAAGCCACCGCTCACCCACCTCCCCCTTAATCACGTATTGACTATTCATTAACTGATTGGCCGCCTCCCTCCTATTTCTTCTAGGCCTGTTTGGAAGCCATGCATTCCCTCTATTCACGCACGACCTTCATCGATCACGAATTTCTAGACCTCGTTGTCCCACTCTACGATACAAAATGCGTCGATCTGTTTAGAAGACTGTATGAATGGTCGGTTGTAGACCCGGAAGACATAGACGACGATAAATACCAATTCTCCAAAAAGCTCTCCGAGGTGAGTTCTCGTTTCAAGCCTCCGCATCTGAGTCCGCTAACAAGTCGTAGTTGATTTCCTTCTTTGGGACCTATATGGATCGTCGCTTTAATGTTTTGCCGAATGACCCAGAGCGCATAGATTTTCAAGGGTTCCTGCAGCTCCTCCTCATGGTTACTCAGAGCCCTAGTCTAGTCGTTTCCATCCCTGTGCTCGTAACATGGACCCGTATTCTAAACAACCGGTCCCTTGGGCCAAACATTGCAGATATGCCTACTATCGTCGGCCCACTCCTGGAGCTTTGTAGTTCACGACTGGTTCGGTATGAGAACTTGCCAGAGGATACCCAAGATGCTACGTTCCTCTTCCTATTGGAAGACACTGATACAGTACCGGAACGTCACGCCTTTCTCGGAAACTACAGGCGTTACAGTTCTCAAGTGATCGAGGGCATCGTCCAGCTGAAGGTAACTGACGCAATGCAGCATATCCTTGGTCAGACAGAAAATGTCCTGGAGCACCTCTATGACGACGCTCCTCCCTTCAACAGTACGCGGTTCACTTATCTAGAGTTTAAGTACTTGTTCTAATTTGCGGCAGTGGCGAATTATTCCAAGACGTCTCAACCGGTCCTCCGGATCGATGCTCAGGCCACGGTCATCGAGGCAGCTCTGAAAGGCTTCGGGAAGTGGCGGGTATCTAGAGATGACCCAGGCCACGTAAGCATGCTCACTCAACCTTCATGGGGTACCCAGCTGATATCTATCAGGAACATGAGATAATCTCACTGGAAGGGAACTTAGAGTCCTGGTGTAATCGCCTGCTTACGATGAAATTTGAAGTAGGTTGTGTACTGCCGGACCGTCTCTCTCCTGCCAGAATGATAGCTCACCGGTGTAGGACCCCCTCATTCGAAAGAGAATTCTCCAACTCCTCGTCGCATTCTCCGTTATTGCCTTGGATAGGAACGCAAGCTTCATGCTAAAGGTCCTAGAACATATTCTCGTGACTTGGCCGGCAATACACCCCGAACACAGGCTATACGCCGATGCGATCAAAGAGCTCCAGTCTGAGAGTATGGTTGAACTTCAGAGGCTGGCCGCTAAGATGCCAGACCACTTACTTGTAGAGGCCAATCCCCACCTAGCATGCTAAGCTTTAAACTAACTAATCTTCTTAGGATGTTTACGATCAGATAGAGGCAAAAGTGAATGAAATGATTGCCTCAGGAACGCTTGATGAGAAGCGCCAGATCACCTACCAGACATTCCTATTCACGATAGTGTAAGCATCGAAACCAGGGCGCTCCTCTGGTGGTGAGAAATTGCTAAACAACCCTAGGCATCGATCTACTCGACTTGACCAATCCACAAAGGCCCAAAAGTTACGAGGTTTTATCAATCCTGTGGTGGCCCAGTGGCGGGATGAGCGCCTAAAGCAGGCCCTGTCGTCATATACTGGATTTTGCGAGCTCATGGCGCTTGACAAAGCCCAGAGCTATCTAGCGCGGAAACAGATGCAGAATATTTCAGACTGGGGTTCCGTGGAACTGGATGCGGAGGGTCAAGCATTGCAAATTGAGCTTGAAGAACGACAGACGGTTAGTCTCGAAGCATAATCCAGTAGGCAAAGATATCTGCTAACCGTACCCAGGTCCTCCCGCTGCGCCCAACCAAGTCATTCCTAACGTGCTCTGTCGACAAGATCGATAAGGACACCGACCCGCATCGGGTCTCATGTGCCCTGTGGCAGGATGGGTTTCCTTCGATCCTCCCCGAACTCCTCAACTTCTTAAAGTGCGAATCATCCATCCTTTCCCGTCCTTTTGCTGTGTGCTTTTGCCGTGTGCTGTGCGTTTAGCTAACGTTTCTAGCCATGCGCATGCTTCGCACACTCCCGAAAAATGGACTGGCCTACCTTCGGAAATGAGGTCGATTGTGGGCCGTGTCCTTACTGACAGATTCTGGCAGGCGGGCATTTCGGAAGGTAGCAAAGACGAGTTCTATGCCCGCGTGCTCGAAAAAAAACTGACGCTGGAGGGGCTGGCCTCGACAATCCGGGGCTCTATACGATTTGTACGAGAATCCTGCTATGCGATCATATACGGCATGACCCGTTTAGACGTCCAGTTCTACGGTTTTGATGAGCTTCCCGGGCCGCTGGCGCACGCACTTCTGGCGGATTCATTTAACCTCTCAGCCCACCAGTTAATCAATGTCCTGAATTTGGTCAGATACCTAGTGGATAACTGCCCAGTTCCGCTTCGGGAGCATTTTCTTCCTCCGATCCTCGCGGTGTGCTGCCAGCAAATGGACGCTCGGATCAATTCAGAGTGGATGAACCTTGACCAGCAACAGACTGTGAAATCTGGAGGAGACGCCCTAACGGAGGAGATGAAGTCGGAGAGCATCCTCAGGCAATTGACTTACGCGTCTGTGATGATGGTCGCCGATTTTCTAGATCCGGCTCGATCTAGTAGGTTATTAACTTAGCCTCCAAGTCTCTGATGATGCATGTGCTAACTGGAAGCAGATAGTCCAGCTGGGTCGTCGAATCTCGATGAAGCGGCAAAATACCCCACGTTGCGAGAGTTTTGTCTGATGCACTCGTCTATCGCTGAGCCTCTCCTAGTGTTCTGTACACATGCGTTACGGTGGAGGGACTCTCGGTGCTGCGGCATGATGTTGAGAGTGTTCCGATCCATCGTTCCCGAGTTTGCAGTCGGGGAGTCTCCTTCACCTCGATCCGTGGGAGCTAAGCAAACATCTATACCCTCAGGGACGGCCACCGCGATCCGCGAGTACATATCTTCCGATGTCGTGAAGGCTTGTATAACATCTATCCACGAACCGTATTTCGTCGAGCTTCAGAAAGATTTCGCTCATCTCATTGCTACCGCCATAGTCACCTACAGTCGTTTCACCATGACGGCGCGAGATGTCTTGGCATCGCTCCCTAATATGAAACCCACTGATGTGGACAGCGGTATCGCGTACATGTTACGAAGCGAAACGAGTTCTCGCGGGCAGCGAGGTGTCATCCTGCAGCTGTTGGGCGACTTGAAAGGGGTGAGCGTCTCGGAAATGGGCAAGTTAAACAAGAGTGTCGGGACGCCGACAGTTAAACATTCAGTAACGAAAAGACCTACGCGCAGTAAGATGACGCAGCAATTCATGACTACCCCCAGCGGAGGTTTTGACGCCTCTAGGCCTAGTGGTGCTAGCGATGGCCGAGAAGACGGAAATGGTGATGGTCTTGAAGGTCTCGCTAGTCTATTCGATTCGTAGGGGGCGGCAAGCTACAAGTCTCCTAGGGCAAACTAGACCTCGTGGATGATATGTATACACCAGACACGTGTATCGGTCGGCTCATCAGTTATGGAAGAATATGATGGTACGTTGGCCCCGTGCACTTCTGAGAGCACCACTAGCGGTGAAGCCTACCAAGATGTAGATGCTGCCAATACACAGCCAGCCTCACGACTGGCTTCAGTGGTCGCGGCGTTGGTTTAGTCGATATGTCGCCTGTTCTTACAGCCACCTCTCAGCGTCTAGATACCTAGTATAAAATTATATGTAAACGTACCTACCTGATGATGTTTATATTAAAAAAAGCTGTATCGAATAAATTACAAAAGACGATCTACCTTTTAGAGCATCTTGATATAGAGTTTGTATATATAAAAAGGGAGGCTAGTTACGTACTATTGCTTTATAACCTTGTAGTTTAGTTTTAATACACTTTTTCAAAATACTAAAAGCTTTTAAGTCATAATTTCAATTATTAAGTTATAGTGCTTTTGCTTAATAAAATTCATTGCTTATATTAAACTAACTTTAAAAAGATTTCATTAAATATAAACTCTTATATTAAAATTAATTAAAAATTAATTAGTTAAATATTACTACTAACTTTAATAATAATATAATAAGTAAATTCTTATATTAATATACAGTTAATAGTATTTATTAATAGTAAATATTATTAAACTCTAACTTTACCTTTAGTTAAGCCTCTTTCTCTACGTAGTTAATACGCTGTAAACGCCTGGGTGGACTAGGAACCATGATCCCGTGATTACTTACCTCATACCTACGCCCAGGTAACACCTAGCCGGCAACACGCATAGCTACCATCATTAATTCAGATCAGAGTTCCCCCCATAGCATGCCTGGCTGCTTTTCTTAATACCTCATTCTAAAACTCACCGTCCGTCGTGCTTCATAAAAAGGGTGTCCCTTTAGGTCCGCTCCGTAGGTACCAAGGATGGCGTCACTGGCCTCATCTAAGAGAAAGCACTCCATCAGGAACAGCAGCGGGTCTGACGCTCGTCTCCCCAAACGAAGCAAAGTAAGAGTCTATTGCCTCATGAATTCGAATTTTCTAATGATCAGTAGGGCGGTGGCGGCAGATGGCAAACCCCACATCATAAGGCCAAGCTCCAGGCGCTTAAGACCAAGGGTTTGGAAGTGGGAGATATGGGTATATGGACCACCTGTGTGAAAGGCAAGGAGCAACAGGCCCTAGAAGAATTGACTGCCCTCTGTGGCGAGGTAGGTGCCCGTTATCCCTCTCATCATTCTAGTGTTCACCGCTCAGAGACAGCCCAGTACGTAGAGAGCCTGTACGGCATCAAGTACGCGAATCCAGCTGAGGCTTTGGAGGATGGGGAAGAAGACAATGACCTAGACATCGAGTCGTCCATCAAGAAGGAGGTCCTGGGGATGGGTGCTAGAGATGCGCCAAAAGATTCAACATTGGAGCCCATGCGTACAGACCTGGACTGTTTGCTCTTTATGAAAACGAGGCCGCCTATCAACCCGGTTAAGCTTGTCCAGCAGATCTGCAGAGATGCTCAAGGGGTGAAAGACAAGGGAGACAGGCGATCTCGATTTATCAACAGGTTCACGCCCATAACGCTGACTGCAAAGGCGACAGAGATTGGCTTGGAAGAGGTTGCAAGCAAAGTACTAGGCGAACACTTTCAACTTGCCAACATGGACAACAAGCAGACACAGCATGGAGACCTTACTACGGGACTAGAAGCATGCTCGGTAGGCTATCCCTTGACTCCTTTACCCACTCACTAACAGCAAACACACCCACCACCATTGTACAAGTAAATTGATAAACTAGGGGTGAGGATACTCGATACACAAAACTGATTGACTCGGCAGTATGCAATTCGCCCTACCTTCAGAGCACATAACAACCTCAGCCGAGACCAGGTGATTGAGAAGGTTGCTTCCCTCATCTCGCCCAGTCATAAGGTCAATCTTTCGTCACCTGACAAGGTCATTCTCATCGATATCTACCAAGTATAGGCCCTCTAATTCTTCAAGGCAGGATTCAGCTGACTTCCAAAGACCTTTTGCGGGATGAGCGTCGTTGACAGCGACTGGGACGTCTTGAAGCGGTACAATCTTCACGAGATCTATCTGTCAGCATCGAAACCTGCAAGTGACGCCCCTCAACAACCGAACATCTAGACAGTCCAGTGGCAGGCTGCTCAAGGAACTGGGGCCGCCTACCTCTTACAAGATGCCGCGGATTCGCGTCCCCGCAGTTGTGATTACCATCGCTACATATAGCATTATAAATATTCGCTCGTAAGCGAAAGGAAAGGCATCCCATCAGATACATGTAATGGGGACAGGATAGGCAGGGGCGTTGATAGAACAACAAGGAAGGTTTCGTATGGGATCGCCGTGGTCTTCCCCAGCTCCTCCCGTTTGTGTCAAGCCCTATACCTATGTAACCCGAGTATCTCACTATTGAATGGATGCGGATCAAAAGCCAGAAATGAACTTGTAGCCCCCAGGCATCGTTGGCACGCTTTACGTCGGGCAAAACTCACAGACCCAGAGGTCCAAGGGATCCCTTGGGATGTGCAGACGTAAGGCAAGGCACTGATCAGCACGAGTTCTGGCCATCTTCACAAGCCTGATACAAAGCCCCAGACGGCCCAGTGGGGAAAGGTGGCAGCCTCTTGCCGTGGTGTGCATGAATAGCGCAGCATTTCTAAGCTCAAGCCGGGTATTTACTTTTCAAAACAGCCATCTCTCTGCCCGCTCTTCTCCCCTCAGACACTGTAAATAAACATGCCTACCTACGAGTCCATAGTCGGGTATCCTTCCGCTCTGTTGAATGTTTCCTGCGCTCCATCTTTTACGCAGTGTATTGGGCGAATAATTATCCTAGGTCCTTATAACCGCCCCCCCTTCTTTTCCTTTCCCTCCCTATGTACAAGGAAACTCCCTCTCCTTTCGCTTTCCCGTTTCCACGGACACGTAAGTAAACCCCCCCGCAAGCTTGGACGTATTGCCGCAGTTCCTACCTAGAATCTTGGGCCTGGCCCAACTCGTATGGCAATTCGGATGCTGCTGACAGGGGCTTTAGGTGTGGTCTGATAATTCTGTTAACGTGACGACCTCAACTTTGCAATACATAGGGACTTGCGCAGGTATCTGGAGCTTTCATTTCTTTTATTTATTCCCCCCCTCCCCCCATTAGATCATGCGTTCCATGGGAATTGCGCTGGTTCTGATTTCCTTGCCGGACACATGATAGAAGTATCGAAGCAAGAAAGAGTGATCTATCTATGAGAATACCCGACAGCCGTTGGGGTTTCCTAGCACCAGGATGGTGGCCGTCGTTTCAGCATCTAAGTCCAGAAATGGGGCCTTCCTGATAAATCTCGTCTGCAAAAATGCCACCTGTCGCTTTTTATTTTCCTCTGCCTAGCAAAGAGTAGGCATTCCTTCGGCCCGGGCAATCCTGAAGAGTTAATCTCGATAGCGCTCCCAGCGGATACGTGCGGAAGCCTAAGTGAGGCTTCCACGGACGAGGAACACGGCAAGAGGAGCCAGCTACAAATCTGACCGTTCCAGGCTTCATTTGCATGCTCCTGATCTGTGTCTTATTATATGTATATGAATATGTGCGCTGCAACCGTAACTCGACCTCGTAAGGGGGCTTCGCTTAGCAGGCATCAACTCGACATGGATCGCATGATACTAGCAGGATCTCGTCACTTCTTGCAACAAACGTCACCCAGTGGTTTAGGGCGATGAATCCGGTTGGCGGTAGGCTCGCTTAACCTCCCTGCGATGCTTGGGAGCGGGAAAGGGTGGCAGGATATCAAAGCGGAATGCTGACAGGCGGCGGCGTATTCGCCTTTCGAGCCGGTGCCCCACGACCATTCTGTGCCGTAGGCAAGGCCCAGTCTGTAGATCTAGGCCCAGTGGCACTAAGCCCTGTTGCGATAAATTTGACGACGACGGCCACACTACGTCAGCCATCCTGGGGTAGTGACAAGTCGCCGTAACGAAGTCGCTACGGTTGGCGTGTCATTGGTCTGGTCAGTGCAGATCTTGACCTGCCATCAGAGGGGAAAGGGGAAGGGGCCTGTCCAAAAAGGCCCGGCCTGGCATCCTCTACTCGCCGCCGCCGCATCTTCTTGCCCGTCACGGCAAGAGATGCATATCGAATAAGCAGGCGGGGAGAAACGACTCAGCAAAGTCTTGCCAATCAGCCTACTCTGTGTGACTGACATTTCTTGGCCGCTCGATTGTAGATCCAGGACGTGCGTAAACCATGTACCTAACCAAGCGTGAGAGACAACACGGCGGAGGCTCGGGTCGGAGAGGGAGGAGGAGGTGGAGGGAGGGGGCGAGTTCGGATTAGATCGCAATAGCAGTGTCGCCGTCCATCCGCGGACCGATTTGATAGGTTGCGTTACGAGCACAGTAGGATATACGGGGAAGGATATGTCGTTTGGGGTTTCGGGCACTTCGTTGGGGGGGACGTTCTCACTTTCTTTACCGCAGCGAGGATGGCCGTGGAGGATCCAGGAGAGTTCAGGCCGAGACGGAATCTGGCAGGTGGATGGGCGTAAGAATGTGCCAGTAACGGACGCCGTCTGCGATCTTCTTCGGATGGACACACCGAGATTTGACGAAGGAGTGTGGACGCTTGTTGACAACTCGGAACAAGGCGCTAGTATACTAGTGCCCAGATGCCGATACTAGGTACAATAGTACACCGGAACCGCCAGCGCTGCTATCTAGGTACAAAATCTTTCGGATAGGTGCCTGTATTCAGAACCATGTCAACGGTAGGAAAGACAGCTAGGTAGCTGGTGAGAGCAGTTGCTCGTGGCTCTGGGTCCTGTGTCCTATGTAGGTAAGCCGGGCCACGAACAGGGGCGAGACATCTCGGCGGGGGACTGCACGAGAACGGCCGGGGATTCGACGATTTGTCATTCTATCCTCTGGATCGTTGTTACTGTATGTATACATACCTATACGTGGTATTGCCTACCTACCTTGGGTAGGCACCTCTAGGCAGGTGCCTACTTACGGACTTACCTAACCCAACCGTACCCGTACTAAAGTCGATACCTTGATGTCACGTATCAGGTACCTATCTGCCTACAGCACTACGCAGCGAGTTTGGTGCAGGACTACCAGGTAGATACCTTAGGAGGTACCTGCCTACCAGGCAGGCCAGGCCGGTAAAGCAGGCGTACGCGCTTCGTAGGAGGTAGGTAGGTAGGTAGGTATCGCCTCTGTTCCCGATACAGCGCAGTAGGTAGCGTTGGCGACCGGGCTTCTCGCCTCCTCTCGAAAGGCCCCGTAACCCGCGGACCCGCCCTGGGGCTCCTAATTAAGGCTCGGGACCTTGCCTCTTTCGGCCCCTTTCGCTTACCTGTGGCCAATCACAAAATTTCCGGCTCGCTTGCTCGCGCAACCTCCAACTCACCACGCCCGGAAAAGGCCAGGAAAAGAGCCCATCGACAGGGCAAGGCCCATCCCGCCCATCCCGCTTGGCGCCGCCTGCATGGGTGGGATGGTATAAGGACGGAGGTCTCTACACGTCCCTGCGCGACTCACCTCCCTCCTTCGACACACGGACAACATGGCCTAACGAACCTCTCACTTTATCCCCTAGGTACCTAGGTAGGTATAATAATACCTAGGTACCTACATCGCCGTGAGGTATTTTAGGCTCCCCGATGTGTGAGGTGGGCACCTGCCTAGGTACCTACCTCCTAGGTACCTGCCGACCTCCTCAAGGCAGGCGATGATGCGTGATGTGCGTGATATGAGGTAGGTAGGTACGTACGTACGTAGGCAGGCAGGCGTGCAAGAGGGGAGCTCCGGTAGGCAGAGTCCCTCCCTCGTTCCTGCTTCCAACTATGTTGGTAGGCGCCTACCTACCTATGTATGCACCTGCCTAGCTGGCAGGTAGCTACCTATGTTAGGCAGGCAGCCAGGTACCCGTCTACCTCCTACAACCCGATCCCAGCCGAAGCGTCGCCTCTTCCATCGGCACGTCCATCGCGTCCACCCCTGGGCTCTTGTCCCGCCTGTTAGGTAGGTAGGTAGGAGGTAGGTAGGTAGGTAGGTAGGCAGGTAGGTAGGTATATGCTGCTAGTATGGGGCGCGATCCGCATGCCTCCTCTACATACACACGCCATCCCTTCTTCCCCTGTGCGTCCGCCTACCTCCATCTGGCAGATGGTGAGGCGAAGGCGACGGCGACGGCGACGGCGAAGGCGATGGCGACGTAGGCACCAGCCTGCGAAGGGCAACCCAACCTCCGGGACAGGTAGCCAGGCTTGCTCTGGTCTCCTCCGTGCCACGCTCGCTGCCACCACGCACACCGCTGGACTGCTCGGTTGGCGCGCAGCCTGGACGGCAGAGTTGGGGACGAGACGCCGTCGTGGCCATGCAACTTCGCTTGCCAAAACCCAATGGCCGACGCCTACACCCCGTATTCGACATCCCCGGCTTCTCTCACCCCCTCGGCGTTCTAGATTTCGAACGCCGCGCTCTGGCTCCCTGGCCGATGGTTTCTGGCGTCCGTGGGACTACGTTAGGGCAGCGTGCGAGAATCACCGCCCGGTTTCGTCGCCGATCTCTCCTCTTCCTCCTCCTCCTCGCTCCCCCACCCTCGACGCCCTCGCTTGCCCTCCATACCGCCGGTACATACCTCCGCCCTTGTCGTGCCTGGTCACACCCTGTCTGACCTGACCTTATCTAACCTCGCTCTGCCTGCTGCGCGTCCGTCCTTCTCAGCACGCCTGAATCGCCCGCTTCCCGCGCCTGGCTTAAGTGGCGCCGGACCTGAATCACCATGCAGTCGGGCTTCTCGAATTTTGGGAATCGTTCGGTTGGCGCCTTGGCGCTCGGGTACCCTTCGATGCTAGTGGAACGCTTGCTCTAACGATGCTGTCGTCCTTTCGTCTGGCAAGGAATACGCACACAGACATATCCTAGAATGCAGCCTCCGCTTCAGATCGCTGATCCACTCTTCGTTACCTACTTACGCCTCCCTTAGGCGAGTATTTCCTCTTGTTGTCTTAGTTCACTTCGGAGAGCCGTGAGTCGGATGCCCGTCTCTTCGGTAGAGCAGACGCCTTATTCGCCCGCAGACTGTACCTACCTACCTCTTCTTAGCCTCATAATGGGCCTGTATGCCGTCTTCCCAGACGTGGCATATTTATGCATTCCTACTCTCTTGTCGGCCTCATTCCTTGCGTCTCAAAGCTTCATCTCGCCCACTCAGCTCGTTATATCGTGTCGTCGTATCTATAAAGCCGAACCTCTTTCGCTTGCGGCGCTGTTCTGCCTCCTGCCCGCTTCTCTTCCCCGCCGTTGTCCTGATTTCAGCATCCGCCTGCCTGGTATCGTCAAGGCGTCCTATTCGAAAGCATAGCCGTCCACCCACCCGTAGCCCATCAGACCAAAGCTGGTCAGGTTTATTTCGGATGTGGATCCTCACAAGCTCCTCCTGAAGTTGTATCGGAAACGTCCCCATCTCGGTGTGAGCCTAGGCTGGATATATACCTACCTACCTATCATTTTTCATCCCAGGGCAAGCACCTGTTCCAACCTTCCGCTCTGAGCAATTATCTGCCTGTATTATAGCGCCTTCGCCTATCAAAAGGTAGATAGATGCCGCGGGCCCAAGTAATGCGCCGGAATTCAAGGGTTGGGCTGACGCTACCTTCAACCGACCCTTGCTCCGTCGCCGCAGGTCCCGGTAATCCCTTGTTCACCCTCCATATTCCCGAGCCTGTCCCCCCCCCAGTCCACCCGTCAAAAGGAGAAGTATACGGCCTGCCATGTCCCACAAGATGGCGGACTTCGCGTCACCAAGTAGCTCCCGTTTCGCGAGCCGGGCGGCTATCGCCTCGCTCTCCCTCTTCCATGGATCGACTCCTCTCCCTTGAGTCTATTCGTTCCGTTGTTCAAAGTTCCCTCCCTCACGTCGCCGTCGAGTCTATCAGTCTATTACCGCCCGACCGACTTCTGAGATCGTTCAGCATCAAGATTTCAGATGATAGAGTGCTGCTCCTCAGCCTGCCGCCACCCCGGACGCAGAGGATACTGCGATCAGAACAGGCTGCGATCCTATCAGAATACCTAGCGACGAAATGGATCCTTGAAGAGGTACTCAAACCCACCCACCAGGTTGAAGCAACGCCTCGCGAAGCCACAGAAATCCAGTCGCAAGCCGACCATCCGTCGGGGCCAAGGGAACGGGAGGCCAACGTGGGGGAAATGCGGAATTCGACAGGGAATATACTCAGATACCTGCCCATTCTCATAACCCACTCTTCCTTGACGACGGAGTTGGGCGTGCCCTTCAACCTCTTCGAGCCCACGAGGGGGGTGCCTATCTCTGGACTCACGACGCCCCTGACGAGAGCTGAGAGAGGGGCCATAGATTTCCAGCAGGGGATGCTTTTGCGACAACTTTTGGCGCTCACGTCGCCGAACGGACGCTTTGGACTCGCTACGGCTGTCGTCGGACCCCTAGAGACGGCTGCTGAGCTTCCGGGCACGCGTCAGACTCCTCTAGGCTGTCGTGGCGCAAGTACTTGGAGAAATGCATTCCATTCCCTGTTAGAGGGCGTTCTAAGAGACGCGGAAGACATGGCCGTAACGATAAGTTACGAACCAATCAGGGCACATTTCAACAGGATAAGCCATGTTTTGGATGGTGTTACAACAGCTAGATTAGTAGTGTTGGACGCGAGCAACGAGGCTAATGTCTTGTTATCGAGATCCACGAAATCCGCAAAAGACGGAGACGGAACGAACCCACGATCGGCATTGGGTCCAGTGTCGAAAAAATCAGAAACGGAGACAGAGGCAGCTACCAAGGAGCAGACAGGCACACACGAAGAGAAAAGAGAAAGTCAGGGCGAAGACTTGCCCAGACACCAGGCGCCAACTATCACTGTCACCGGATTGCGCGACTGGAGCAACTGCATCTTCGGTGATCCTCTGATGGCCGAAGTATTTAGCCTTGGCCCCACGCCCGAATTTCTCCGCGGTTTCAATCAGCGGCGAGATGGTTCCTTGTCCTCGTCTGCGTCGGGACCGGTAGTCTGGTCTAGTACTGCCGATGTCCCTGGGCAAGAAAGCGTGGGGGAGGGCGAGAGCCTCCCGTACGACGGCGACGTTATCGAGGACCGCGAGAACGCACGAGCACGCCTGCTGTTGTACGAGTGCTACCACGCCACGGTGCACGTAGTCGAGCAATTCTACCGCCCGGGCCGCAATAGTAGTGAGCGCGAGATTGCTGCTCGCCGCCGTCTCACTGCCGTCCTGGCCAAGCTCGAGGACTTCGACGAGATGACCGGTGACAAGAGGGCGAGGCGACCTAGCGGTGCCCCGACGTGGCCAGTTAAGAAGGTGAAAGCAGACCTGAGCAAGGACGCGGACACTAGGGTTGGGACAGAGAGTCCGGATCCTGAGGGGAAAAGGACATCGGGGCATGGCAGTATAGACTTGGACTAAGGACGGAAAACCCGCAAAAGCATAATGCGGTACGTGTGGGGGAGGCCATTAGAAAAGGGAATAGGATGGCGTGTGGGTATTTACATAACACACGGGACGGACCTTATTAGCATCATATCCTGGAGTTGGTTACAAGCTGCATCGGAGACAGCGGGTGATGTCTATACGTAATGTCTGTATGTATGTATACCTGAACGATTTTATAAATGGGTTTGCGCATACCGGCGGCTTCATTACCTACGTTACGAAGGGTACAAAAACTTTTTGCGTCTCGAATCTGCATTTACTCATCCATAAAGACATAGCTGTAATGATATCTACGTCGACGCCAGAGATTGCGACCTAAACTCACTTCTATACGATGATCTTCTCTTGCCCTCTCTTAGAATGCCACAAAAACATATATACATGTGCGTGTGCCATGTATGAGCATACTGCCCCTCCCCATCACGACAACAAGACTCTAATCTCGCCTGTCGTCCTCGGAAACAGCGCCCTTAGACTCGGGGGCCCTTCTCCCTCCCCCCCGCTCGCCCTCTCTCTCCATTCTTCCTCGGCCACCTCGTCGGCCGCCGTGAGCAGCTCCTCGACGTGCTCGAAGTCGGCGCAGAAGCGGTCGGCGGCCTCCTCGGTGATGGCGCGCGCGAGCGCCGCGTTCTGCAGGTGCTTGACATTTTCGAGCGCGTCCATGGCGGCCGAGGGCAGGAAGTCGTCGAGCCTCTGGGAGGCGCGCGCGAGGGCCTCGGGCGCGAGGGCCTCGGGCGGTTGCCGCGCCGCGACGCGGGCGACGTCGGCGCGCTCGCCCTCGCGCAGCGGGCCCAGCGCCGAGAGCAGCGGCTCGAGCGCCGACCCGGCGCGCAGGAAGGCGTGCTGGCTCGCCACGAGGCGGGCGGCGCGCTCGTCCACGGCGGCCTGGAGGCGCGCGGCCCGGCCGGCCGCGAACGAGAAGGGCGCGAGCGCGGCGCGCGCCGCGAGCAGGCAGTTGGCGAGGAAGATGGAGTCCGAGGGCGCGGGGAGGCGGCGGGCCATGTTCTCGGCGCCGGCGAGGAAGGGGTCGAAGGACTCGGCGAGCACGGGCTCGAAGTCGGCCTCTCGGTCGTCCTCGGCGGCGAGAGAGGTCTCGTACGTGCTCATGATGGCGGTGAGCTGCTTGAGCGCCTCCTGGAGGAACTCGGGCGGGGCGAGGTCGGAGGGCGTGTGCTGGAACTCGGCCTCGAGGGTGGTAATGTGGTCCCGCATCAGCGAGCGGAACTGGCGCAGCGCCTCGGCCTCGAGGTTCTGCATCGACTGTAGCAAGGCCGAGTCGTCGCCGAGCAGCTTCGAGAACGTCACGCGATAGAACCCGAGCAGGTTCGCCAGTTTGTATGCCAGAATAATCTCTTCGTTAGTCTGGATGACTTGCTCGACCCGCTGCCGCAATATCCGCGACGCGCCGGAGACATCGCGGTCGACAAGTTCGTTGAGGGCCCTGACCGCATCGAACTCGCGCGGGCCGTCGGCGTCGTCAGCCATCAGCCTCCATAGCTCGTTCTCGCGCCCTTCTTGGATTCCCTTGGCGATCTCGTTCCCATCGGAGATGAATAAAGCCTCGAGAGCCTCCCTCTCGCTGACGGTGGCCGAGTGCGTCCAGGCTAGCATGTCACCCGTGTATCTAAGCAGGTCGTGGGCGACCAGCTCGATGGGCTTCACCGAATGGTCCTTCGCGCCGGAAGCTGGTGTCCCCGTCAGCGCCAGGTAAAACGCGTCCGACAAAATCTGCTCCCTAGCCTCGGCGAAGAAATCTAGACAGTTCTGGAACAGGGAGGGTCGTTCGGCGAGCACGCGGATGGCGCGGCGCACGGAGGCGTTGATCTGGGGGTTTTCGAGATTCAGGGTCTTAAATTCCTTCTGGACCCAGCGGTACAGCTTTTGGAAGGCGGCGTTCAGATTCTTGGAGGTCTGCTCCATGACCTCGAGGCCGAGAGTCTGGCTCTCGAAGCCGAGCAAGAACTCGCAGTCCTTCCGGATGCGCTTCGCCTTAGCCAAGACGGCGAAGAAACGGTCGTCGACCGGCTCAGACGTCAGGGTTAGCGAGGCGGCCTCGTCTTCGGAGAGGATGAAGCGCTCGCGGAAAGCTTTCAAGACTTGCTGTTTCGTCTCGATGCTCCGCCTCTGGGCCATGAGAGCGGATGCCTCCGCGAGGGCTTGCGATGTCGCTTCGTGAGCCGTGGTAACATGACTTCGCATTTCCTGGTAGCTCTTGTTTAGCCCGTCGACCGTGGCGCCTATCCTCCTTAGTTGCTCGGCCACCTTTCCGAACTCGGCAATTATCTTGCCGTTACTGTCGATGACCTCTTTCTGGACATCGAGGCGTAGTTGTCTCCGCGTCTCGGCATTGTTGCTAATGCCTCGCTCGTCTAGCAGCGCAAGGGATTCGCGAAACTCGGCATCTGCGTAAGAGGTCGATAGAACGGACGTTACCTTGGACGATAGCGGGTTCGAGGCCCGTCCGGGTGGGAAGCCCGGAGAGGGGGGGCTGGTGGGTGATAGGGGTCCTAGTGATATCCCATCTCGCGCAAACAGAGAGGGTGAGTTGAGGCCAGCTTCAGCCATGCTAAGTTTTTCAGTCAGGCACACGGGACACAGCACACTCGAGGAGGGAGGTTCAAGTCTGCATCATCCTATCCTGAGAAAGGGGGGGGAGGGGGCTATGGTTCATCTGCTCCCCAAAGGAGGCCATAAGGCGAGAGGGTATATAAGCGGCCCTTTGACCCCAGACCCTGCCAAGATGAGCTTTCTGGAGTAAAGATAGGTATTCATAGGCAGGGCAGCCTAGACTAGGAGGTCGGCCTGTAATACCTAAGACGTGTGTGTTCTCGCGCATGTGTGTGGATGTGGAGGGGAAAGGAAGAAGAGAAGTCGGGGTGAGGGTAGACAACAAGGAAGCGTGTCAACCAGGTGGCAGACAGTTGGAAAGAGAGATTACCCTAGCAGGTGCTGGACGCCGAAAAGGTACCTAGGTACCTCGGTGCTTGCAGAACGCATTTTGGGGAGGTGAGACTTGGATGACTTCATCTGTTCGATAGGAACGAGTTCGATAAGCCTGATAAGATAAGACAACAACAACCTGGATAAGACTCAGGCAGGTTGCCTGTACGCACTAGAGCAGGGGGGTGATAAGAGAGCTCTCCAGAGACGCTTTGGCAGCAGGCCCGGTGACTTGCTCGATAGGCGCCCAGATGACCGACCCAACCCGGCGACCCATCTCGCACAGCTACCGCTGACGTCCAAACATCTTCTCTCCTATATCTGGACTTGGGACTCCTCCCAACTCCCACGCTCGCTCCCGTCTTCCATTTGCACCCATCACACACACATACACAAACACGGGCACAAACACGCAAACACGCACAAGCACAAGCACACTGCCTCTGCCGAGTCGAGCCCGCACCCTGCAGCATACTCCCCCGCGCTCTCGCTCCTCAATGACGTCCTGCTCGCTCCTGTGGTAGCCTGGCTGATCAGTCATAGTCATGAGCGAGGGGATCAGGTGTGATCCGGATCCTCGCTCGCTCGACCCGAGAATCAGAAATAAAAAACCAATAAACGCAGCCATACAAATGCTCACGAACCGACATCATGCCTCCGAGCCTCTTCACCCGTCTCGTCCCATCCGACCACCGATCCCTGTATGACCGGGTCCAAGACGACCCAGATGGCGACGTCGAGCGAAGGGCAGGCTTGGCCCTAGACGAAGAAAACCTGGCCCACCACTTCCGCGATGACGAACTCGAACATGCCCGCGGTCTCGGCCTTGGCGACAGCCGCACCTCCACGCCACGCAGTCCCGAAACCGTCCCTAGCGGGGCACGGCGTGGCGTCGTCAGGCCAGAGAGGCAGGGTGCGGGGCCATCGCGGTGGCTTACACCCGAGGATGACGCCGATAACGATGTCCCCGCCTCTCTCCTCGTCGAGGGCCCTAGCGCCGGCACCTCTCGGCCCAGCCCGCACAGAACCGCCTCCCGGCGGCCACGACACCATACCATGTCGAGTCCCTCGAGCGGGAGGATACAGGCGCAGTGGGAGACTGCGCAGGCGCAGCAGAGACTACACCAGGATGAAGGATACGGTCCGTCGCCGACCCGGAATCGGACGGGCATCCCCGCGGGGAGGGTGAGTTTCGCTGCCAGCCCCAAAGACAAGGCCATGTTCAGATGGGCTAGTGTCTCCAATCTCGACGTCTTCATCAGAGACGTTTACGATTACTACCTAGGCGCTGGGATATGGTGTATCCTACTCGAAAGGTTCCTACACCTGCTGTGAGCCTCCCCCGCCCCCTGCTACCTTGTAGCTTCCCGAGACGCCCCCTTTCCTCCCTCCAGGCTCACATTCAGCAGGAAGGTCGCTTTCGTCGCAACTCTGCTCACCCTGCTATCTCAGTGTGTAGACTACAGCAAGATTCGGGAGAGCAAGAGCTTGACGCAGATCATGATCCCCCAGTGCACCAAGCACATGTGGGGGATCTGGAACTTGAGTCTCTGGGTCTGCAGCTTCTACTTCGTCTGGAAGACCATCCAGTGGGTCCTCGACGTGCCGCGCTTGATGCACATCCGCGATTTCTTCGTCTACCTGCTAGAGATCCCGGACGAGGATATGCAAACCGTCTCCTGGCAGGATGTCGTGTCCAAGATCACGGCCCTTCGGGATGAGAATGTGAAGACTGCTACTAACATTACGCCGTCGCAGCGGCGCTTCATCTCAAGCCAGCTGGGGCGGCATGTGGCCAGCCAATCGAAGGAGCGGCTCGATGCCCACGATATCGCCAACCGGCTAATGAGACGCGAGAACTACATCATCGCGCTCTTCAACAAGGACATACTCGATCTCACTGCCCCGCTTCCGTTCCTCCGGAGTCAGCAGCTATTTTCGAAGTCACTCGAGTGGACCGTCCAGTTCGGAGTTCTGGATCTTGTGTTTAACGAGGGCGGCCAGGTCCACCAACGCGTCCTCAAATCAGACCACCGGGGGCATCTCAGCAGGCAGATGCAGACGAGATTCGCATTCGCTGCGGTGATGAACCTCATCTTCGCCCCCTTCGTCGCTTGCGGCCTCGTCATCGACTTCGTCTTCACCTACTACAACGTGAGTAGCGCGCTAAATACGAGGAGGCTGACAGTGAATGGCGACTTGCTCACCCGTTCTCTAGGAATTCAAAACCAATACTTCGTCGCTCGGGGCAAGACAGTACACGCCGCTAGCGAGGTGGAAGTTTCGGGAATTCAACGAGCTGCCGCATCTTTTCGAGGAACGCCTCAACATGTCTTACCCATTCGCGAAACACTATATCGATCAGTTCCCCAAGAAGAAGACGGAATCCGCTGCTCGGGCGGTGCAGTTCTTTGCCGGCGCCCTGATCGCCGTGCTGGCCATCGTCGGCTTCTCTGACCCGGAGATGTTTGTAGACTTTGATTTGTTTCCCGGGATGAACGCATTGGCCTTCGTCGCGCTTCTCACCACCGTATGGGCGGTTGCTCGCGGCATGATATCGGAGGAGAACGACGTCTTCGATCCCGAGTACGCGATGCAGAGCGTCATCGAATACACGCATTACCAACCGGACCAATGGAAAGGCCGGCTCCACAGCTACGAGGTGAAGGCAGACTTTTCCGAGCTCTACAAGTCTAGGATCATCATCTTCCTCGAGGAGATACTCGGGGTCTTAGTCACGCCTTTGGTGCTCTTTTTCAGCTTGCCGAAATGCAGCGATCAGATCATCGACTTCTTCCGCGAATTCACAATCCATGTCGACGGGTTGGGCTACGTCTGCTCGTTCGCCGTCTTCGACTTCCAGAAAGACCAACGCAACACGAGACCCCAGCAGGGCAACATACACGATGCCCGTGAAGACTACTACGCAACTAAACACGGCAAGATGCAAGCTTCGCTGCACGGCTTCCTCGATAACTATGTCTACCACCCTAGAAGCGGACTACCGGGCAGCCACGCGTTGGGGCCGGCTGGCCGTCATCAATTTCACCCTCCGCCCACCTTCCCCGGCTTAATGTCACCGACATTGGCTCCGGACATGCGGGGATCCCGTCTCGGCTTCGGCGAGCGGCCTAGGAGTAGAGCGCCGCCCGGGCCTCAACCCGCGGGGAGAACACCACGCGTCGGGCCAGCTGCCGTCGCGCCGTCGCCGATGGCCTCGATGCTGCTCGACCCTCACCACCAACCCTCGGCCTCCTTCACGGCGGGTCGCACCCCACAGCGAGTGCGCCAGCAGCGTGGTACGTATTACGGGGACAGAGACATAATTGAAGAGTCGCTAGAAGACGGCGCCTCGAGGGGCGCGATCCGGCGGCAGGCGACAAATTACACCGATGACGGCGATATCGAGGAGAGCGTCGCCCGCTTAGGGGAGTCGACCTGGGAGGACTCTCCAGGGCGCGGCCTTAGCAGGGAAAACAGTACTGCCACGGACGGCGACGACGGGCCTGGAGTGGTGACGATGCTGAAGCAGTTTCAGCAGGCCCACATGAATCAGAGGGGCGTTATGTGAAGCACCCCCCTACCCCTAAATCATGGCAGGCCTGCGGGGTAAGGAAAGGAGTTTATGGCCACGACAGAATCCTCTTTTCTTGTTTTGTTCTTCCAGGTATTGGGCAATGCTGGCCTAGTCTGGGCGGCATACGATGGTGTTATTCTTTTAGTCCTGTCTCCCTGTCTCCCACTTCCCCCATCTCCCCTGTGCCACCTACTTGGGTATTTTGTATGGTTTGCCTAGGTAGGGGACACCCCTAGTATAACCGAAGCAGGCGAGGCGATAAGTACATGATGCATCCATACATAGAGATAGAGGGTATTCATAGTCTGATTTGCATCATCCGCTCAGGTTTTTACCCTGTGTTGCTAACTGCCCTCTTCGATGTTCTTCCCGCTTGTGGCACTATTAAGTCGACGGGGTTGGCTATCGTGGTCATCCCGGTATGGATGGACGACACAGGTGAGTAGTTGCTATACGTTGTTGGCTAGGCAAATTGACCCTGCTTGCCACAAGAATTTCGACACAGACTACCTACTACTACTCATATCATCGCTTTCGACACCCATATATTTATTCGTATATATGGATGAGAGGGGCAGCAACTCTAATCGTGGGGGATAGTGAGGGAACAGAAAGCATAATTCAGCTCGAGTTCTCACAGGTAAGCTTACTTGGTCCTAAGGTCGCTCCGGTTAGTACCTGAAGCAATGTGATGCCTGACTATAGTTTGCCAAAGATCACGACTTACGGACGTAGGTATTGTGGGATAGTTAAGAGGAAAACTTTCGAGAAATCTGTCGAGCCCACCTAGTCGGTAATTACCTATGGAAGCAGGGTAACCGGTACCTATTTTATGCAGGCCTGCCTGAAATCTGCACTTTTTTTCGGCCCCGAACCCGAGCCATGCATACTATGACAACTTTTTTTTTTCATCTTCCGTGCCCCTTTCGCCTTTTGAAAGCAACTCCTCGTTGAAAAAGTAACACATTCTGCTCGGCCTACTGTCGGAACTCCTCAGCTGGTAATGGTGTGTAGATTTAGGTGGAAACTACGAATGATGGAGTCGGCGTCGTCAATGGCGATCGGTCGTACCGATGCCAAAGCCTTAATCCTAGCCGTGCTAGAGCCAGTTAGCCCTTCGAGCCTTCTATCGGCATTTAGAGTTAGCGACACATACACTTGCTTGACCTGTTCGTCTGTCATCTTCAAGCCGAGTTGCGTCACTCGAGTCTTGACGGCATTCCAACCCGTTAACCGGGAGGCAAAGTGTACGTATCGCGTCAGGCCGAAGTCTTCCGGGTTCAGGATCTCGTACGTGGAAGGGTTGTTTAGGATCGCCTTGGCACTGTAACGCATGAGGTTAGGACTGCCATCCGCAAGAAGGATTACTCTTGGAGATCCCGATGAAGGGCGAGTCCCTATGAGAGACAACTTATTGCGACAAGGAGCAAGTAATTTTGGAAAGAGATGCACACTTACTGAATTCCCGCCTTGTGAGTAAAGGCACAGAAACCGGTGATGGGGTTGTTGAAGGGGGTGTTAATCTCTACTGCCTCAGCCACCATATCTTCGATCTAATAGATATTAGCGTGTGCGCCGACTAAACGTGTATCTCTATAGCTAGCTCACCTCCTTAATCATGTCAAGCCTGTACTTGCTCTTCACGTAGTCTGGGCTGGTGACTACCACGCGTGCTAGGAAGCCACCCAAGGGGGTGATCCCGTTACGCTCACCAACTATAGGCAAGCGATGTCAGCGACTATTGCCCGAGTTCTGGCTAGCGAGGGTACCTACTCCCGAGCACGCTAGTGTCGACGTGTGTCGCGCCAGCTTCGAGGGCGCAGAAGCTATTCCCAGATTAGCGACATGGGTGGTAAGCCTACGCTAAACAGAACACGTACGCGTTGGCAATAGCACACCCTGTGTCATTGTGAAAGTGGGTTTCGATATCGCAAGCTGGAGAGGAGGTAAGCCGGTATGCAGATATAGTTTAGGGGAAGGCGTCCTAACAACTCACAGACAACACCTCTCAGTGTCCGAACAAGCTGTGCCCCCACGTTAGCATGCCTTCATAGACGTACAGGCGGGTAATGTACATCGTATCATCTGGTAGCCACGGGGTTAGTGGGGCAAGGTGTGGGTAGCAAGGGCCGATGACTCACGAGTCAGGATTTTGGCCTCCGGTAAATGTCAGCCTATTATTGGACACGGCGGGGGAGGAGGCGAGCGAGGCTCAGAAGGGCGGAGGTGTTCACACCTTGAGACCAAGCTTACAGATCTCAATACAATCCAAGCGCGACTGCTCAGAAGCGGCGGGAGATGTGAGTTCGATATAGTCAACACCAAAGGCGTCGAGGGCTACAGGGGGAGTAACTCCTTAGTGCCGACACACCCGGGACGCCCTCATCCATCAAGGGTTCGACCTACCCTTAGCACTAGGAGAAGCGGTGTCAGGCAAGCGCTGGAGGCAGGGTGGGGGAGAGCTTACATGTTGATCTTGGTTGGCGTGTCGAAGTAGGCATTGGCGAACTGTTCTCCCTCTGACCAGGCAGTTAGTCAGAGCAGACAGAGAGGGTCGGAGCGGCAGAGGAGGGAGGGCGGACCGCGGAGAGTTGATTCGATGATCTTGAATCTGCCGACATTGGACAGGAATTCGCCCGGATTGGGTTGGTAAGGATTCGACCGTCGCGGAGGAGTCGTGGAGCCGTTCGCTCCATTCGAGCCGTTGGCGCCCTAAGAGGACGAGTGGTGAGCTCGCCATACCGACGAGGGCGAGGCGCATAGATGGACTTACGTTCGTAGCCGTGGAGCTGTTAGTCGCGGACATGTCGGGCGAGGCGGGTGGATAGAGAGCGCTGGGAGGGGAGAAGAGAGGAGATGCAACAGATACGAAGGGACACGAAGGTATAGTATTCTGGCGTTGGGAGAAAATGGAGAGCGTTTCCTGGCCTGGTTGGTGTTGTCGATATAGGTATATAAGTAGGCAGGCTTGGCTCCCACTTTCTCGCCGCCAGCGTCGAAAAGAAAATGCTACCCACTCAGCACTGAATCACTATGGTTAGCAAGTCAGGGCCCCACCTAGGCCGATCGTCAGTACTGGACGTACCGGGATGTACTGCGCAGTACAACCCCCGCGGCACAGCCCAAGACCCATATCCAACGCGGGGTCATCACGTGATGGCCGCTGCCGAACCCCTTTCCAGAGGCGGGGCTGGGTGGATGCGGCAGGATTTAGCAGTATATCTACATATGCAGTACTACGTAGTAGTGGATCTTAGCTCGGCTGAATGTGACGTACATACACCTCCAATTGGCCAATTGCATAACCACATGGGCGCTGTCACGGACTGGACAGATGTACATCGTCGTACTCTACCTCCCTCCCGAAGTACCTAACCAAACCCGAGATGGGCACCTAGGCACCTGAAGTTAGGCCAGATTCATCTAAGATCAGATACGCGGAATGCCGACAGCCTCACATACCACATACGCCGGGTACCTAGCGAGGCAGACAGGTAAGCTGCGTAGACGGGGGGGGGGGTAACCGTGCGTCACGGTACTATCCGGGTAGTAAGCAAAAAGTGCAGTTGATATTTCAAGGAAAGCCGGAAAGCAGAAAGATGAAGTGCGCCCAAGGGCTGGTTTTATCTGATCCTGTCACTACAGGTACCTAGATAGGTACCTACATAATACGCCCGTCACATGTGGCGGCGGCATATGGCGGACGGATGCTGGTGTGGCCCGCCGTCACGTGACGCACTCCACCCGACTTCCCTCACGAGCCACACGTCTTCTCCCGTCAGCCGCAGCCTCAGCCTCGGCTTCACCCTCAGCTTCTTGTGGGGCTCGACGTCGTCGCGATTGGTCGCTGTGGCGGGAGGTATTCGCTACGTACCTAAGCGAGTTATTGTGGCTGTCGAGGTACCGTTCGGGAACATCTGCCAGTCTGGCCCCGGTTGAGATCTCCGAAATGCGGTGCCTGGACATGTTTGGACGGGTTGGGAACGAGGGAAAAAAAAAAACAGAGGCAAGGCGAGTTTCTAGCGAGAGGTAGTTACCGTTTCCGTATCACCGACCATCGACCAACTTGTCCGTCCTTCATCTCCGACTCGGACTCCTCTCCCTCCGTGCATCTCGTTCAATACATCTACCTACTTGTCCCATCCGTCCAACCCGTCAATTCCGCCCGTACATACCTACGTGCTCGAGTCAACTGTGAATTCACCTCGTCTTCCATCGCCCCCCCAAACCAGACCCGCCCGCCCTACTACAGATCGCACCCCGTCCAAGCCTCGCCCTTTCTTTCCTCCTCTACTTGTCTCCTCACTTTTTCCCTTCTTATCCTCGGAGAGACTACCTTCCATTATCGCCCCCCGTACTACCCGCCTCGCCGGCTCTTGCTATCGCATTTGCGCGATCGACCCCCGCTGGTTGCGTTGGAGTCCAGCGCTGACGGTCCCCCTCGATACCGACTCTCGAGACCAACCCGCCTCCGACCCCACGCCGACGTAAATCTGGCTCTTCAACCGAAAGCCTTCGGCGAAGGCTCCTCAGCTGTGGCCAAAATGGCCCAGCCAACGGCCGAGCCCGTCGAGGACTATGAGTACGTCGTCCTGCTCTGCCCCTACCCCCCTGCGGCGAGCAAACGAAGCCGTCCTAGCGACGTGCTGACACAGGTCGACCTTCTTCTAGCTACGAGTCCCTCCCACCCAATTTCTCCCTCGCGCAGAACATGGCCGCCGGGGCCTTTGCTGGTATAGCTGTACGCCTCGACCACCGTCATTTCGTATATTCTGCCTCTTTGTGCTCCTCGTGCCTTATCGTTGTCGCATATATTCACATATGTGCCCTTCTGCACTTGCCTGCACGCCTACGCGCGATTGCGCAGACTTGTGTACGCAGAGCTATGTGTACGCATACATACACATGTTCCGTCGAGGCTTGTATGGAGGAGGGCGCGGGGTAGGGAGAGGCTGACGAGACGATAGGAACATACTGTGATGTATCCGATTGATGCTATCAAGGTGCGCCTATTTCCGACCCTCGACCCGAACCTCTTCGACTGTCCTCCTAGAGCTGACCCACGTTATAAACGCAGACGCGCATGCAAATTATCAATCCTTCCGCAGGCGCAGCGTACAAGGGGATGATCCAGAGCACGATGCGCATAGCAAGTGGAGAGGGCGTCTTGAAGCTATGGCGAGGAATGTCTAGTGTTGTGGTTGGAGCCGGTATGTTGCGTGCCTGTCAGCGGCACGGCGATGTCGATGTGGTCGTTATCTCGCTCACCGCCCGACTTTTAGGTCCCGCGCACGCAATCTACTTCGCGACGTACGAGGCCGTCAAGCACCTGATGGGCGGCAACAGAGCCGGTGTCCATCATCCTCTCGCGGCCGGTAAGTCATAACCATCCCTATCTCAGACGCCCCTCATATCGAGCATCGATCCGATAATCGGACACGTCAAGTCTAACCGCCTTCTCTTCCAGCCACAAGCGGAGCTTGCGCAACTATAGCCAGCGATGCGCTCATGAATCCCTTCGACGGTATGTCTGGTCTAGCAGAATCTTGGAGATACCAGTGGGACCCGTTCCTAACCCGACCACGGTCGCAGTCATCAAACAACGTATGCAAATCCAACATTCAAGCAAGATCTACCGTTCGATGACAGACTGCGCCCGCTACGTATACAGAACCGAGGGCCTATCCGCGTTCTACGTCTCCTACCCGACAACTCTGTCCATGACCGTCCCCTTCACCGCGCTGCAGTTCCTCGCCTACGAATCGATATCCACGACTATGAACCCCGTCAAGAAATACGACCCCTTTACGCATTGCATGGCGGGTGCCGCTGCCGGCGGGTTTGCCGCTGCCCTGACAACCCCCATGGACGTAATCAAGACGATGCTACAGACTCGCGGCAGCGCCGCTGATGCGGAACTCCGGTCGGTAAACGGGTTCATGGCGGGGTGCAGGCTCATGTACCGGCGAGAAGGCTTGCGCGGATTTTTCAAGGGTGTTCGGCCGAGAGTCGTGACTACAATGCCGAGTACGGCGATTTGCTGGACGGCTTACGAGGCTTCAAAGTGAGTGCAATTTTTTCCCCTGCTTTCTATTGCGTGGGTTCCGCGCTTCCGCCAGTCGCTCGAGCTCACCGTTTATGCGTGTGCAGGGCCTACTTTATTCGCACCAATGCAGCGGCATCGTGATGGGGATGTTGGCCACGACTCAAATGCTTTTTTTTCTCGCTTGTCACAACAAGGAGGGGGAGGGGGAATCGTCAGGGATGGGCTTCATCAAATCGGCCCCTTATCTTGCCGATCCCCCGTCATCAGCATAAATCCGAGAGATAGGACCGAGCCCGAGTCTGAGCCTGCGGGTATCCGGTGTTGCTTGGTTTAGAGGCTCGCTCGCCTGCCTCGTTGACCGGTGAAGAGAAGCCTATTTGCTCTGTGTCCGTCCCACCATTCGGCCCACCAAATGTCCCGAGCATTGCCGCGGTGAATTTACGCCCTCAAGAGACACGAGGTTCCCGTGTTAGGTGCGTTGTTAGCCAACACTTACGCCGTGTCTTGCGGAATCGCGGCGACTTTCTCGGATTTTTCTTTTCCCCAGACGACCCGGAAGATGTTCGCGAGCAATCAACAGGAATGAGACAGGAAATAGGAAGAGAAGGGACCTGAAAACCAGGAATAGGAGCGCATCTGGGTAGATAGACGCCTATGTACATAGAACTCATTTCTCTAAAACCCCCGACTCTTACCTGACCAATCGAGGCGGACCCAATGATAACGACGGCAAATTTATTCAAAGAGATGGTACCTTGGTCGGAAAAGAAAAAGATTTCACCACCAACGTACCCCCGCCTCGTCCTATCACGAGTCAAGCCGATGAAAGGGGGGCAGTTTTTTGTTTTAAGGCTGTTTTTTTCCCAAAAAAGTTATCGCCTGCCACTTCAATAAGAAGGGGGATATCAGGGAGGCTTGGATCCGGCCTTGGCTGAGAGACCACCAATTCGGACGGTGTATATATAGACAAAGGGTATTATGGTCGGTCCAACGTGTACGAAACAGGATGAGACGGCGGGATAGCGGTAGGGGACTGAGAGAACGTGAGGATGGTGTATTTCTCTGAAATGGTGACATGTATTATCAGCGCCGAGTTGACCTTTCATCTCCTTCCCTCTCCTCTCGCTGTCAAACCCACGAAAAGGACGACTCGCTGCTGCGCCCAGATACGGACGAATTGGCGCGTACGCATATATTAACCACACATGCGCAGGCTGCGTATGTGTATGTGGTGAAGGCCTTTGGACACTTGTCAGTTGCTTCCTCCCCTCCCTTAGCCGTCTTTCCCATGGACCCTTAAGTTAGGGTGAATGCCCACATGATACGAGAGTAGAGGGTAGGGGAAGGAAGGGAGAAGTTTTCGACAAGCCATACGTATCATTCCCGCCCCTGGGAGCGGCGAGAGTATATATTCGCACATACGCGGCACTTTTCGTCAGAATTCTTTAGGCAGAACCAACCCCTAGACACGCTAAAAGTGAGGGCGGGTGGGGGTGGAATAGGTATTTTTGTCCTGGTCGGCGGCAGAGGGACAAAGAAGGATGAGTTGCCCGCCCACCTGGAAAGCAAGCTAACCTCGGCATGCTAGCTAATATGCTGGAACGGGGATGCAACATAATCCACGTCGACGTCTCTAAGCTTTTGTATTTCCACGGTTAGTTCTTCGTGGTCTCCTTTATTATTAAAGGGCCCACAACGGGCGACACTATTATAGTCGCTAGAGAATTACGTCTTCGATGTCTCTCAATTCTCAACTGGCTGGCAATATGTCATGCTATGGAGCGCGTATTTTAAACCCCTCTATAGTCGAAACACTGGTTGGGTCGCTGGTTGGACATCGCCGCCGAGGGCGTATCCGTTCCTAGTCGAATATATATTACGGCTGTACGCCGGCCTAGGAGGAAAAGAACATAGGTATCTACACCTCGCCGCAAACTCCAGCCCTCTGATTCCATCCCGAAAGAAAAAGAAAAAAAAAAACTTACAACCTCACATGCGAGGCTTTTAGCCGAATGGGAACCCTCCCGGGAAGCCACCGCCCCCAGATCCGAACTTGAATTGGAATTGTTGACCACCGCCCTGCTGGAACATGAATTGGTTGCCACCGCCGAACGGGTGCCCCTGGAACGGGTTCTGCTGATCGTGAGAGTTTGGATCGTCCCCCCTGTCGAATCTCTCCCTTAGCTCTGGGTTGCTCAATACTTCGTACGCCTCGTTGATGCTCGCCATCTTCTTCTCAGCCGCCTCCTTAGTTAGGCCTTGCTTCGCGGCCTTGTCCGGGTGGTGGATTTTGGTCAGCTTTCGGTAGGCTGCCTTGATCTGCCGTGCGTCGGCGTCGTGGGAGACGCCGAGAACCTTGTAGTAATCTTTGGTCTTGCTGCGCTTGAGTGCGACTTGCGCCTTCTGTTGGAGGGGTTGGACGATATCCCGCTTGTCGGCCCTAGCCTCGGCAGCTTTGTTGAGTGTGCCGATACAGTGCTCGAACTCCTCGGCTTCCATCTGGATCTTTGCCGTATACAGAAGGCCGTAGAAGGAGTTCTCGTCTAGCGCTAGAGATTTCGAACAGTATATGCTGGCCTTCTTGCTGTTCGCCTGTAGAGTGAGTTGGTTAGCAGCCACTTCCGATACACCCCGCCCCGAGAAGTCATCGTCGTACCTCGTAGTAGGCTTGGCAGGCCATCTCGACTAGTCTTGCCAGCAGGGTACTTGGCGCGCGCGCCGGGATGATACCTCTCTGCTTAAGTTCCTTGATCTGCCCCTCGACTTCGTCAATTAGGCCCTGCTCTTCGCCAGAGGGCACGAGCAGCTTCACGCCGGTCATGGGCTGGTTCCTCTCTAAGGCCTTGTTGACCTTGGCTAGTGTCTTGCTGATGCTCTTTTGTTGCTTTAATAACTTCTTGCACGGCTTCGACTCCGGATCCGAGTGTAGACACTTCTTGATCTGCGCCATGCCCTGCTCCAGATCGCCCAACCCATAGAATGTAGTCGCAGAAATCTGTTGGTGCGGAGTGGTGTCACCCGCCCTCATCTGGAGGATGTGTTGCAGATCGTTCATGCCCTCCTCAACCTCGCCTTTCTCGAACCGGCACCTGACACGCAGTTCGCGGAGGGGGGCCGCCCGGTTTGCGACGAAGATGGCCTCTCCCACTTGGCTGATGCACTCGTCCCAGTTCCCTTGATTTGCCGCTGCTTCTGCTAGTTTTGCTGCGCCCTGCGCCTCAACCAGGCTATCGAACTCGGGGCTGCCCGCCTTACGATTGGCCGAGAGGTAGTGATCCTTGGCTCCATCCCAGTCGGCAGCTCTCGCCTTCAGCTTTCCAAGCTGCATATGCGCGCCCTCAAAGCCAGGCTTCAGCTCCAAGACCTTATTGAAGTCGGAGGTGGCTTGCGACGTGCGACCGAGGGAGAGGTAGGTAGTGGCGCGCTTGAAGAAGGTCAAGTAGTCGGAGGGGTCACGGGCAATGACGGCATCGTAGTACGCCAATGCCTCGCTCGTTTCGCCTCTTGCTAGGTGAGACTGTGCCGAGGAGAGCAGGGAAGAGATAGGGGCGTCGGAGCGGATGTCGGTGGCAGAGAGTGCGTGAACAAGGCCGGTAGAGGACAGCGCGGCGGCCGCCAGAGCTAGCGTCGACAGAGGAACGATCATGGCGACGCGAAAGAAAAACAGGTATAGAGGCCTTGCGAGTTTGCCCGTTTGGCGCGGGCGCCGTCAGGGTTTGAAGACAGGGCACAACAGGCCACAAGTCAGAGGAAGGCTGTCGGGGAGCAACGCAGTACGAGAGATGGGCGCGGAAGGAGGATCGAGAAAGAAGGACGATGCGTCAAGGACGAATTTCACGAATGCGAGACAAGGGAATAGAGGAGGAGAGGAGGAGAGAAGGAGGAGGAGGAGGAGGAAGGCGAGTGAAGAGGGTTGGGAGATGTCTAGCCGGCCAGCCTGTTGAAAAGAGCCACGGGGAAGCAAGGGAATGACGACGGAAGACAGGTCGGGTTGAGTCTGAGGGATGGGGGAACGTCTTCTGCTTAGATGGTACCCCGAAAAGGGCGCGAACCCGCGTGCCCAGAGAAGTATCTACTAAACAAAGACCCTACACGGGCAATCTGGCAACTTCGACAGCGTTGGAGGGGTACTTCTATATAATTATCCTCCGGATAGGAGAAGTACCTCTAAGGTACCCATGTACCCGTAGGTACAGAAGATGTACCTAAGTACTTACCTGTAATACGTGCCTTAGGTACCTCCTCCTGTACCTTGGGCTAGGTACCTCCGTACTTACTAGGCTCCTTTTGACGTCTTGCTAAACATGGCCAACCCAAGGAGGAGGTAGGTAACCTGCCTCTATCCCATATCTACGCACACCTACCTGGTTGATGCTTCATCCCATTCGGGCTCGCTTCCGCCTATCAATCTAGCTGTCATTCCAAGGCTTGAGCATCTACGACGACCGCAGGCCGCAAGACTTTCGCCACCACGTTAATCTCCACGCCTCCCTCGCTCACCAGCTCTTGGTGTCCTGGGTGTTGGCGCGCCCCTCATCGACGGGCTTCTGGCACCCGACTCTCTCTCGCTGGTCCCCGTCGTCTGCTCGTCTGCTCGTCTGTCCGGGCCGTCCGACAGCGTCGGGCACCTGCGTGCTGCGTATAGACCCGGGTTGCCTCACCCCAGCATGGTAACGTGACCTGACTCGGGGCGAGACGACGAAGAGGCGAGACGAGACCGCACAGCCATGGAGCCCACTGTCCAACGTCTTCTCACCGACAAGCTCTATGATAAGAGGAAGGCTGGTGCTCTTGAGTATGTCCCTTGTTGAGACCCACGTCCCTTCTGCGTCCCTATTACGCAAAGGTTAACCGGCGCCTCCAGGCTTGAGCGCTCTATTCGGGAGCTCGTGGTGGCCAAGGACTACACCAGAATCGAGAATATCATTAACCAATTGTGCAATGAATATGCCTATGCGATCCACCAGCCTCACGCTCGGAACGGAGGTTTGATAGGTCTGGCTGCCGCCGCCATTGCCCTCGGTTCAGTGTGTAGTCCTTGTCTCCCCTTACTTCTGGCCTTTCTCAGCCTTTTCCGGGCACCTCCTCGAGCTTGCCCAAGCTGACGCGCTTGCAAAGGAACTGCCAGCACATCTCGAAACTATAGTTAGTCCTGTCGTTGCGTGCTTTACGGACCAGGACGCTCGCGTTCGGTATTACGCCTGCGAGTCCATGTATAACATCGCTAAGGTCGCCAAGGGGGAGATCTTGTCATATTTCAACTATATATTTGACGCATTATGCAAGGTGCTTGGTCCTCCCCATCCCGTCTCCTCGCTCGGTCTAATCTGTATTCTTTTGGCTGCAGCTAGGGGCGGATTCAGAGCTTTCCGTTAAAAACGGTGCCGAACTCCTGGATCGCCTGATTAAGGACATCGTAACGGAATCTGCTGCCACATATGTATCCGTTTTACAATCCCCGGCCGACGAGCCAAAGGACTCGGAGCTCCAAGGCTCCTCCTCGAACGCCAAGTTACCAACAGCATTTTCCCTGCCGAAGTTCATTCCTCTCTTGAAAGAGCGTATATGGATCATGAACCCCTTTACTCGAACGTTTCTTGTCGGCTGGATCATTCTACTCGACTCGATCCCGGATCTCGAGCTGGTTACATACTTGCCCGAGTTTTTAGCAGGCTTGCTGAAATTTCTTAACAGAAACAATGCCGACGTCCATGCTGCCACGCAGACGTGTTTGGATAAGTTCTTGAATGAAATCAAGCGAATTGCCCGAGTGAGAAAAGGGATCGCTGATAGCAGGAAGTCAAAAGGAGACGGTAAGAGAAAACGAGAAGAGTCGGTCGATAGTAGCAGTGTGCAGCTTGCACCGGATGAGATTGACGACGCAGAGTCCATCACTGCGAACGAGGATGAGGACGAGGCCGGCAGCGAAGATGACTGGGTTCCAGGGCAAGATGTCGCCATCAACTACAAGGAAATTCTTGAGATTCTGACCGCAACCCTTGATTCTCCCCTAGGTAGGTTCTCTCTCCTAGAGGATACGATTGCAAAGTCTCAACATCATATAGAGGAGGATAGCGTTCTGGAGAGCCTACGCTGGATAGTGTCCTTCTTGGATATCTGTCCTGAAGAGGTCCTGCCTTTTACCCCAAAGATCCTAGCCCACCTCCTGCCGGCCATGGCTAGCGGAGTTGAACCGATCCGTCAAGCCGCAGCAAGGGTAAATACTTCGCTGATGGAGTACGTCGTGTCCCTCACCGACGAGTCTGAAGCGCCGCCACCGCTTCCGACCCAGCCCCCAAGACCGCTTGCGCAATCAGGTGTGGACCGTCCGGAAGGAGCGTCTAGTACACGTGCCTCACTGTCGAGTGGGCGCGATATCGACATACGCAGTCCCACGCCGGCACAGAATCGTCGCGCGCCGACCCCTGCTGCTCCCGTTCCACCTCAACCAGATTTGGATTATGCCGCTGCCGTGAATTCTCTGACCTTGTTATTCTTGAATGACCACGAGGCCACCCGTGTTGCGGCACTAACTTGGCTCATCATGTTGCACCGGAAAGCGCCGCGGAAAATCGTCGCATTCAACGACGGGACGTTTCCGGCCCTCCTTAAGACGCTCTCAGATCCAGCAGAAGCTGTCGTGACTAAGGATCTGCAGCTCCTGTCCCAGATCTCGAGGAACAGTGAAGACGACTACTTTTCCAACTTCATGGTCAGTCTGCTCCAGCTGTTTTCTACCGACAGGAAGCTATTGGAGACGCGAGGGAATCTAATTATTCGACAACTCTGCATGACCCTAAGTCCCGAGAGGATATATCGCACACTAGCCGAAACTATCGAGAAAGAGGAGGACCTCGAGTTCGCTAGCATTATGGTACAGAATCTCAACAATAACCTGATCACAGCGCCAGAGTTGGCCGACTTGAGAAAAAGACTACGGAACCTTGAGACCAAAGTAATGTGTTGTGGTCACCCCCGATTCGTACGCTGCTCACCATTATACTAGGATGGCCAGCTCTTCTTCGTCGCCCTGTTCCGATCGTGGTGCTACAATGCGGTTGCCACGTTCTCGTTGTGCCTCCTAGCCCAAGCATATGAAGCGGCATACAATCTCCTACAGATCTTGTAAGCGCGGGATATATCTCCCGCAACGCTACGACACTATGGTACTGACAAACGGAAGCGCGGAGCTAGAGATGACGGTCAACATACTCATCCAGATCGACAAACTCGTCCAGCTCATCGAATCCCCTGTATTCACATGTGAGTGGCCCTGGCTACGGTGCTCAGCTTACCATAAAATCTTAACTGTAATGGTAGACCTCCGACTTCAGCTCCTCGAGCCCGAGAAGTACCCCTATCTTTACAAGTGTCTTTACGGGTTGCTGATGCTCCTGCCACAATCCTCTGCCTTTGCCGCCCTCAAGAATAGATTGAATAGTGTGAGCTCGATAGGCTACCTGCAATTTGGGCCTCGACCGTACGTATCATCTACTACCGCCACCCCCACACACTCCTGGCAGAGCTCTACTGCCGAGGCCATTTCCTCTGTCCAAAGTCCAGTCTCTCGTCCAAGAAATGCTCAGGACACTTATTCGTCGCTCATCAGCACTGTCGTCACGCCTAGCGCGTCAAATTATGATCGGCCTAGCAGATTAGGCAAGGGCCGCGAGGAGAACAACATTCGGTGGGATCAGCTTCTAGAAAAGTTTAGAAGCGTGCAGGACAAAGCAAGACGTGTACAGAGGCTAGTGGATGGATCACTCGAAGATGGCTCAGACTTTGGGGAACTTCGCGTCGCGGAGAAGGAGACGTCACGACCGGGAAGTGGCCCAGCCGTACCGCCGAAAGACTCTACAATTGCCGCGCCGGCACCAAAACGTTCGGGGTTGGGAAGGCAGTTTGGCCGGTTGGGCGCGACCGTCTCGGGAAGGGGGAAACGGTCACAGTAATAAAATCGAGAGGGCTGGGTGAGGAGGTTAGAGATTTCCGCACAGACCTAGGAGGGTAAGAGTGGCATTGCGACAGGCGGGGTCTATACGAAAGCCGTATGAGTGACTGAGACGGGAGCTGGTTTGTAGAGTATTGCCGACGGCATGGCGAGAGAGAGAGTCTCCGAATCTTGTGGAGTTATAACACTAATAGAATCGAGGATGCCTTATGCACGGGCCTTTTACGGCCTTCTCCTAATCTTGACCGGACTCTCTCGTTCTACTAGCTTCTCGAAATCTGCGTCTCTCTGCTTGGTCGCGTTCCTCAGTTCGGCGCGGAGGGCCTCCAGCTCGGCGCGTGCTGTCTCAATATCCGGGGGTAGGCCAGCAAAGGCCTTGACCTGAGCATCGAGGTCCTTCTTCCGAGCGAGCAAGGCAAGGTAGGCGTCCTCGTCGGCCCTGACGTCACCAACAGTGACGGGGGGGATCCCAACGGTCCGCTCAAGGGTGAGGACGCGCTTTTGCAATTCGGAGAGATCGCCGGTGCCGGCGCGGACGCGACGCTGGAGCTCGAGGTTCTGTTTGGCGAGGTCGGGGGCCGGCTGGTAGGTGTCGCCGCGTTCGAGGTCAGCGAGAAAGGCGACCGTCGCTGCGGTCTCGCGGTCGAGGTGTGGCCGCAACAACAGGTCGAGACGTGCGGTGGCATCCTCGAGCTCGAGGGCACGGCCGCGGAGCGACGCGAGGGCGACACCGAGGGTGGTCGATTCCGGGTAAGCGACGTCGAGCTCGACGGCGACACCGGCCATGGCGTCGAGGGCAGCGCAACCTTCCCTGCTGAGGTTCTCCTGGATAGCGGCGAGGAGGTCCTCGGCGAAGGCGGCGCCGTCCGGCTGCGTCACCGCACCCTTTGCTACCTCAACCTCGGATTGCAGGGGGGGTTGGGTGCTCTGGCGGCGGCGGATCGCGTCGAGGGCGGCCTCCTCAAGGTGGGCAAGCCGATCGCAGTCCTCGTCGGCGGCCTCGTTGACGGCAGCGAGGGCGAGCAGAACTTTGAGAGTGTCGGGGTTCCGCTCGAAGGGGGGGAGCTTCCTGCCGGTTCTGGCCGAGCTGAAATTCGCAGGGGCCGAAGAGGATGGCAAGGACGAGGGGTCGGAGCCGTCCTTGTCGCCCTCGCTCTCGGTGTTGTCGTTACCGCCGATGCTGTAGTACTTGCTCACCAGCCAGTTGTTGACGTAAGTCCAGTCCTTGGCAGTAGAGGCGGCGGCCCGGGCGACCGAGGGAGAGAAAATGGCGGCCTGCTGGCGGTTTGAGGCTACATGTGCCATTACTCGGGGGGCTCTAAGTCACAACCTAACTACCGCTCCTTGCCTCCAGGTGGCTGGGCAATTTACAGATGAATAGGAAGAGGTCGTTAGATGTACCTACACAGTTGGGATGTTGGGAAGCCTGATGGACGACCCACTAGGTACTAGCCACACTCTCTGCCTCCAACACCTTTAAATGCATAAGCGGGGCGCCTAGCGCGGCAAAGCCAAAACCCACCTCCCGAACCGGGGGATCGATAAACCGTCCCCTCTACCTACGTCAGCCTCCTCGTCCTCCTCATCTCCACCAGCCCCTGCTCGGCCTGCTCGAAGCGGGGTGGGAGACACATCGTGGGAGAGACACATCCTCCTCCCGCCCTCTTCTCCTCCCGAGGGAGGCAGTGTTATCAACCTACCTATGTCTTACCGGCTGCCCACCCACGTCGCCTCCAACCCCTCTGGTTCGCCGGTTTCTCCCTACGTCATCCTGTCTCGTCTCGTCCGTGCCGAGACCCTGGCTAGGGCCCTCCCCCTCCTCCTGCTCCTCGACCTCCTCGTCGCCCTTCCCCGGTCGAAATTTCCAGCCAAGACATTGCCTACCTTGTCTTTGGCTCAGCGCACGCGGTGCAGGTCAGGCCGCTTTGCGCCATCCCGCCACCAGCTTTCCAGCGCCTGTCTGTGCGTCAGCTTACCATACCGTGGGTCTCCCTACCCTCCCTCGCCCCTCGGTTCTGCTGTCTCTCTATCTAAGTAGCAGGACGACCGCCAATCGCGAGTTCCACCACACCTAGATCGGTTATACAAAACCCCAACTGGCAGACAGTCAGACTTCCTCATATCCTATCGGCGAGCTCTCCCACTTCTCTCAGCCAAGATAAGATGTAGGCTGTGATGTCATTCCGGGGTCCATGGCTTCTGTAAACGTCGACTCGTTGTCAACCGGGGGGATGGAAAATGGGCGAAGGGGAAAAGGAGAGGGAAGTAAAATGCGATGTCTACCACACCGCAAAACGACGTGGCAGCCGGTCTGACCACCGCAATCTCCCATGTGTGGTCCAAATGCCGTCCACCTATCGAGGGCCGTTGCTACGCTACTTTCGACCCTTTTTTCCCGTTGGATGCGTGCTCCCACATCTCTCCCGCAGCTTGCCATCATGGGAGGGCAGGGGAGGGGTCTTCCCCGCTGCAGCCACACCGGTCGGTTATCTCCGCGTACCAGTCGCCTGGTATAGATTTGCCGTATCCAACCCCAGGTACGTGGGTGTGCTACGTAGCAGACCCCTGCTTGGGGAGCATCTGGCTTAGCGACTTCGTGTGGCGATGCTGATCTTATTACGGATACCACCCGACAAATATGTGGCCACGCGATTCGCCGTGGGCGAGGGACACATACAGACGTCGACATAGATGCGAGGGAGGGGCAGGCTGAAGGGTGCAAATACAGACAGACAAGTATGTTAGGCAGGGGGCCGGAGGAAGAGGGGTTTAAACTCCTCTAGGGTGATACCCCATCATGAGAATGCCGACCTGGTCCCCTAACCTCATAGGCGCCCCTTTCTCCATGGACAGGAGTATCCGTATCCTGCATGCGCCTGAGCACTCATACATGCACATACACACGCATTCACATACGCACATGTGCACTCCAGATGGTGTCGAGATCTCCGGGTAGCCTAGCTGTCTACTACTTTCTCATCGACTCGGTCACACGTACGACCAAATATCACGCCATAATACATTTCGGTCGCCATTATTCCGTATCGACGATTTCTATTGTGATGCATCGCGAATCATCTCCCCCATCTCGGTCCTAAATATCCCAGCTACTCGACCTCATCCTGGAGGGTGAGACCGTCTGTGCCCCTTTCACCACCGCGTCGGTCCCGTGGGGAAAGTTTTCCGGCCGGCCGATAGTGGTAGTCAGCTGGGGGCTCTCTCCAAACAATCCCTTTCTCACTTCGCCTGCTCGCCACCGTCCTTCTTCTGACTCGATTCGCCCCTCTGGCAGGGCTCCTCCGTGCTGCCTACACTCTGGTCTTTATTGTTTCGTGCTGCCATGTCGGCACGCTTCGCGAAAGAGTCCTGCTCCAAAAGCGGAAGTAAGAACTAGGTCCAACCCTTCCGGCCGACTCAAGATCATGGGGAAGACTCACATTCTTTCCGCGGGACTTGGCGATCCGCGCGGCCGATTTCTCGTCCATTTTGGTCGGGCCCATCTTTCTTAACCCCAAGGCAATGTAGGTGGAAGGCTCGGTGCTAACGTTGGCTACTGGCCTGTCAAGGATGACCAAGAAGGAAATGTGATCGTAGGTGGGGATCCGAAGGACTGTGGTGAAGCACGGGGACATGAAGCTCAGCATCAAGGACGACGGGTGTCATTTATAGATAAAAGCCACTTTCCGTATCCGAGGTTGGCTTTGCGATATACCCGAGTCCCTACCATCCCATTGGGGGTTGGGCTGTTATCATTCTGCTTTTCCTTCCTCGTCGAAGATACCGAGACTGTTCACATGAACACATCTCATCTCCGCTTCCGACATGTTATCGGCAGGGGAGTCTCCCCCCTCCCCTCCCTTTCTCCCTCCCTTGGGGAGATGTTGAATAAGAGAAGCTGAAGGAGACCAGCCGGGATACGTATGCTCATAGCAAATACCGCACTGTTGACATTGGCCAGGGAAAGCTGCAAGTGGCCCTGCCAACCTTGTTTTTCAGTCACCAGCTAACTAGAAACTCGGGGTGGACCAGGACTTCCGGGGATAGGTGAAGGGCAGAGGCACATGACCTAGGTAAGAGCCGTGGATCGATGCCCATCCGCCATGCTGACCCAAAGCTGCATCCGTTGCAAGCAAGCTTGAAACGTCCGCCTCATATGCCTACCAATCCGTCATCTATTACGTCCTGGCGTCCCATGCAGGAACAGCCGTAGAACCGGTATAAGCCATGCCGACCTCACCGTCTTTGCGCGGCTACCGATTTAAATCTTCTCGTCGGCTAGGGGATACACCATACAGGAGACGGGATACAAAACCTAGAACGTGCCCAACTAGGGTGTGGCAAGAGGAGGTGGCGAAAACGAAGCTCTCAGAGTCACCTTTCGACCTAAACCGACGAGAGGGAGGGGGGGGGCAGGTCTCCTAGGTCAGGGCAACGGATAACTCGCCGTTGCACAATATAATTAGTTTTAATGCCTGCGGAAGTTGTCAAATCATCCCCGCGACGAGACGAATAGATGGGTTGGGGAGGGTATCCTCTCGCCCGGTAGGGTAGCAATGTGGCCAACTGCATTCATCGTGGTCATGGGAACCCGACTCTGACGAAATTACTCGACCGGAGAGCCTCGGGCGCGGATGCTCGACTGGCCCAACGGATACGGGAGGACCACGACATTTCCCATAGAAACGTTGTAAAGGGGGAAAAAGAAACAAAAAGAAGCAAAACATGGGAGAAGAAAAGCACGGAGACGGGGAGGAAAGGGTCTTAAACTCATGATGTTTGAGGGATGCATTCGCCTCTATTCGACGATCAAGCCGTCTTTGCTTCGGTCAGCGTTCATTGCCAAGTGGAGCAAGAAATCGCTTGTCTAACTACAGGGTCCGCCAAGGCGGGTACAAAAAAACATCACAGCTAGATAAGATCAATGATGACGATGCCCGTGGAGGGGATTGTCGCCTTCGGAGATGACTTTCTGGCACTTGGCGAGCATAGCTGCTTGCCTCGATACCTCGGCCAGCGTCCCGACGACCTGCCTGTTACCGTCCACGAAGCCGTATAACGCGTAGGGAATGCCGACCTCGGCACAGAACTCCTGCACTAGCTTTTGCGTCCGGCGCAGGTTGTGGCGTGGGATCCGGGGGTATAGATGGTGTATGACCTGAAACTGTAAACCGCCGTGGAAGAAATCCAACCACTGGGGGCAGTCGATATCCATAGTCGTGCGAAGCATCTTCTGAGGGAACGACTCGTGAGGCCCCAGATCGGACGTGCTCATGGCGAAATGGGAAAGGCAAATCTGCGCATGTACAGGCATAGGGACGACGTGGCTAATCAAGAAGAAAATGAAGCGGTCCCAGTTGTTAGGGATTGAGCAGTACACGACCCCGTAAAAGTACCACGTCCAGAAGAACGTCTGGCCGGCCACCTCGAGCCATCTGTGCCACCAAGCTGGGCCCTTCCGAGGACCTCTTCCCATGACTAGAAAATCCCACGACAGGCGGTAGAGATTCAGCCGCCCGAACATCAGTAATAAATAGTACGTGTACGGCTGGATCCTTAACATGACCTTTGCCACGGCGTCGTATTCCATCACGTGGTCGTAGTAAGTAGACCGGATGGATTGGAAAAAGCGATGGGACACAGCCATGAAGGGCATGTGCTCTATGTCGGGATCGTGTTCGGGGGCATTGGTGACGATGTGGTGCACGTTATGGTTCCGCTTCCACCAGCCGAGAGATAGCCCGCCCAAAAAGTCGGCAATGATGATTCCGATGACCGTGTCCGTGTGGAAGTCGTGAGTGATACCCATGTGACCAGCATCGTGGGCAGTGAACACAAGCTGGTGCCAGAAGGCGCCCAGGCATACCGCGCTCAGAACATACCAACCCCAGTGGAGAAAGACGGCGAAAAGAGCAAAGAGGATAGAGTATCGCGTCACCTCGACCGCATATGCGCCATAGTTGCATTCGTAGAGACCTTCGGCCCTAATACGCTTGTCTAGATCCCGGTATTTGGCCACGATGGAGTCCTGGGTCGCGAAATCGAGGGGAGGGTACTTCTCTAAATCTAGAGTAGTCTTCTCCTTAGTGATGGTGTCCAGGTAGGACATGCCGTCCTCGTCAGGGCCGACAGAAGATACGGATGGCGCAGAGGGCGAGCCGCGCAGGGCAACATCGTCGGCGAGACGTCGTTGTCGCAGATGGGTGCCGGAGCTATCAAAGATGGGAGAAGGCTCGCGGGAACTGGCACTGCTCGAGCTCTCTGTCGGAGTTAGGTTGTCCTCCGAAGCCTCCTTCTCGATGCCGTCGCCGCCAGAGAGGCGATCGTGGTTATCACAAGGGGACGAGGGTCTGAACTTCCCGCCTTGGATGGGAGGCACGAAGTTAGTCCACCTCCCCTCGATTCTCCCGATGCGGTAACGGTTCATCTGCTCCCTCGCCTCGCGGGAATGAAGACTGGTGGGAGAGCTACGTCAGAAAGGTGTGGTTCCGGTAGGGGATGGGGTGAGTGGTATGTGTGTAGAGGTAACACGAACGCGGTGACTTCGGAGGTGGCATCGCGACCAACCATGTGCAGGATAGCCTTGTCGCCCCCGGGATGGTACTGAAGCCAAGGGTCCGCCTTGAAGACGTATTGGTCAACGATAAAGATATTCCGCCCATCGGCGATCAAGCCCTCTATGGCTCTCCGGGACAGCACCGGATATTCCCGTTCGGCCATCGTCACCCCTTATGAAGAGAAAACACCCAGGACTCTTCCCCGAGACCGTCGCGAGAGAGGGGGGGGGGCACAGGTCGGTAGGCCGAAGCAGCAGCGGTGGTCTTCAGTACGGCGTGCAGGAACCGCGAGTATACGGAGGGACCCTGGATATTGAGGGGGGCGGGGGAGGCGGCAGTGGTAAATATGCGGATGAATAGTTGCTCGCACGTAGGTATGTCGGGAGGCGTGTGCAGCTTGGTAGGGGGAGCCCGTTCTCGTTCCCGCCGGGATGCTTCAGCGCGGGGAGGTGATCGGGGGAGGCGGACCTGAGCGAGGGCAGAGAGGTTGGCGTCGTCTAAGGGCTACGGGAGGTTCGGTGAAAAGAAGAGCGGAAAAGAGCGGTGGGAATAGGAGAGGTACCTGGGCCTCAGCGGGTTCCGCCGCAGGTGTAGGCAGGGATGGGATGGGATGGGATGGCAGCATGGTGCCTGAGATAGCCGGGTTCTCTGGGTACCTACCAGGTAGGTACCTAACCCACCTTATGAGTTAGGTACCTAGACCTTAAGGCGGTACCTCTTACTGGTAGTGCCCACCCCTAAGGTGGTACCTAACATACCTAACGGCGGGTGGGGGGGGGTTACCTACATACAGGGCACCTCATGCTTTGCGACGACTCTCCCTCCACGGGCAATGGTGCGGCGTCGGATCGGGTCATCAAGCCCACGTGTACCTCTTTCCGTATCTATTGGTACCTATTGGTACCTGAGAGGTTCTCCCTTTTGTCTAGGTAGCCTCTTAGGTGCCCTAGTCACCCGCCTTAGCTAATCGCGGAATCGTTGGCTTCTGGTTTTAACCAGGTAACGCCATCTGGTTCTTAGCACGTTCTTGACCAGGCCCATGCTTCGGTGAGACTGGTGTTTCTCAATTCATTATTGGAGGTTGCCTCACTTCGCGCATGTCTGTCGTCGCCATTCAGCCAAACAAAAGCCTGATCCCGGATATTTATTTCCCTTAATGCGTCCCCTCGCCGACTAACTCTTTCAGTCTGTTCTCTCTAGACAAGTCGTCTCGACCACGAACCCCTGAGAAGATCGGCCGTGTCTATGCTTCGCTTTCTGGGCGGCAACGATGTTGTCGTCGTCGGTATACGCCCCCTCCCTCTTTTCTTTCCCGTATAAGGAGGCGGCCACGGTTCTAGAAACCGTACGGCACGAAGAAAGGCGGAGGGGAATCAGCTAGCCCCTACCTAACCTATCAAGGATCCAAGACCCGTAGTCTATCTGGAATACAAGCTATTCATACACGATTCGTCCGTTTGCTCGGGCGCACCCCGACGTTGCTAATACTGTCGCTCGGCGCGACGCTGCCGTCGTCGTCGTCCCAGACCGACTCGCTTCCCACGGTGCTTTCCGGCTGCGGAACATTCTTGGCGGAAACATGGCTCTGCGTCCGATGGACCGTCGGCGCCTTGATAGTAGCGGACGAGTATTGGCTACTCGCTTTGGAGGGTGCCCGCGAGCGAGGGATTGCGTCGGCCTTGCCAGGCCTGATCGTGCTAGTGGACTTCTCGCTCCGAGCTGAGACGTATGTCTCCGCATCGGCCTCGCGAGGCCGCGATGGTGCCTTTTTCGAACTGCTGTAGCTGCGGTACTCGGAATCGGGCGATCGCCTCGACGAGTGCCTGGACCCGGCGTGGCTGCGCTGCTCCGAGTCCGCCAGTGACCTGGGTGCCTCGCTATACTTGGAGCTGGCGACGCTTCCACGTTCCGCATTTGCAATCATGAGAGGTCGCCTCGTCGAAGATGCTTCACTGTGGCCTCGTGACCTGCTGCCAGTAGTGTAATGGCTGGAATAGCGACTGGACCGATCGTCCAACTCCTCAACCGTCCTGTGCCTACCACTGGCCTGAGAATAACCGGAACTCGACGGCGGGTACGGCGGAGGCCTTCCGGACGCCCTCTCGTCTACATACCTCGGTCGGCTATCCGGCTGCGGGTCCGGAAATGTCGCCCGCCGCGAGAATGCGGGCGGCGTCTCATATTCTTGGTAAGCGACGCGCTCGCGGTCGCCCTTCATCATAGTGTAAGTTAGCGCACCGCCGACGGCAGCGCCGACCGCTACGCCCAGGACGGTTCCAACGACGGCACTGGCGCTGAATCCCTTCGACTCGTCGCCACGTGACGACTCGGTGCTTGAAGGTGTGGCCGCACTCCCCCTCAGAAAGCTGAATGGGTCACTGTCCACGACGCGGCTACTCGCGGTGGATCCTGCGACGGTTCGCGAAGGGGCCGAAGAAGCCGATTCCACATCCCAGTCGACAGCGCGGCTAAGTTCTTGGCCAGTGGGTAGATTACGGCGCAGCGCGGAGCCATTGGCATCGGGATACCCGTGATGAACAACCTCCATCACGTTCCCGTCGCAATCTTCAATCCTGGCGAGACTCTCGCCGCTCGTACCCGGCTTGTCGTGTACGTGGAGATAATTGGTGGTTGCGTCGGGGTTTGCTCTCACAGCAGCAGCGTGGAAAGATGACACGGCCGAAGATGATTTTGCCTTGAGAACTAGGCGACAAGGCTGCGGTGCTTGAAGGTCGAGGCCGCTGCTCTTCTTCACCTCGAAAACTGGATTGGATGAATCTATGTCGCCAAAGACAATCGACGACCCGGCGGCAGATAAATATCGCAAGCCGAGTGGTTGAGTCACCGCGGCGTAGAACGAGGCCGCCGTGGGAAGGTCGGTTACCTGGACAAATGGAACCTGCATCGGGTGCTACTGGTATATGATGACCCGTCTACGTGGAGATTGGTGTCGATATCAATACAGCAAAATAGACGTGCCGTGCCCCAGTAGAACACAACCAGCCCAAGGACAAGCGAGAGAGCGTGTGCGTGCGTGAATGTCGCTCAGAGGGCGAGTAAGGGAAATATGAATGGGAGGCTGAAATCCTCAAGCCCTGAGGAGATGGTGGTATGATATGTAGGTCAAGATGACGGTATGGCGGAAACTGTCCTGTCGTCGAGGTCGAGGCCCAGACAAATATCGAAAGGCGTATTTGGAAGTCTCACGTACGAGACCAAGAAAAGACCTTTGGCGTTCTTCTTCCCACCGATAGCCTCACGAGAGTACTCGAGGACCTCACAATGTGCGACTTGAACTAGTAAATAGAGGCCTTCGAGAACAGCGAGAACCGATTCCAAAGCGGAGGCAGCTTTTCAAAAGCCAGATCGGTCGAGACACCGGCGTCGGTCGAGGCTCTTAAAGGAGGGCAGAACGCCGTAGACACGAGCTGACCGCCAATGGCAAGTGTAGAGGGAGCCATCCCGGTAGCCTGTCCGCTCCCCTCCCCCTTGTTTAGGTACTAATGCAGGAGGACAAGTCTCGACGTGTATGGTCAAATTCGCGGGCGACCGTAGCTGGGTACCCGACCTGTCCTAGCTGCGGCCGTCTGGTTCACCCATGCGTATACACGTGTAGTAGCGCAATAGATTGACCAACAGGGAACGTGGCGGGGGGGGAGGTTTCTTGAGGAGGGCCGGATGGATGACCCTGCCGCTCGCCTAAGGCACGGCGCTGGCGTACCTACGACGCCGTACGGTCCACCACACGGCAGCCCAATAAGAAGCCAGTAAGTGAGTTGGTAGGTCCAAGGATGTCGAACGGTGGCTCGCCCCCCAGCAAGCTAGGCCGGATTGGCAGGTACCAAGAAGTGCGGGAAGAGGTGAGCGACGGTAGGGCACGAGACAGTTCGAGCCCAAACCGGGCTTGCGCGCGCGCGGAGGCTCTCGTTGGCCTAGCATTGCTTGATGGCAGCAGGAAGATGGGACTCGTCCCCCTCTGCAGTCCGTCAATCTGCAGCATGGTCGACTCACAACAGCGCGATGGCGCGAACACGCCGACGCCTGCCACTCTGGTTGGGCGCGCCGCCACGTCGGACGGGGTCCGAGGCACCTCGCCCTTCTCCCAGACGAGCTTGTATTCGAAGGGGATAGCGCTCGACCGGCGGACCGGAGCTTCTGCACGTCGACAGCGTCTCGGTGGTGTCCCGACAGCAGAGCAGCGTGGCCAGCTAGTTGGTTGGAGAGACCTACGGCAGATCCATGTTTGAGCCGAGTTTGCAGGCCCGCGAAGGGCGGGGGAAAGCGACCACCGGTGAAAAGCTTGCTGGCCTTTTCTCCGTCTCGTCCGTCACAGACACACACACACACACACACACACTCTCTCTCTCTCTCTCTCTCTCTCTCTCTCGTTTCTCTCCCTCTCTCGCGTTTCTCTCCCTCTCTCTGTCTCGCTTTCTCTCTCTCCTCACTGGCAGTCTTATCGACACTTCCCCACTGTCCACTTTTTCTAATGGACAATCATGTCTACACGTAGGTAGTGCAACTGTATGCATCATGCCAACAGGCCAAGCCCCTCTCTTCACCCGCCGCCCTCGCCTCCCCCCGGCCTATCCAGCTGTCAGGTACTAGAAGACTGATCGCATCCGCCCACTTGTGTCTCTCCTCTCCTCCTTTTTATCCCTAGGTGGAGCCTGTTGGTAAGCATTGGTACGAGACAAACCGGCGGAAAAACTCATTTACCGTAGTAGCAGCAACAGCATCTAGTCACCATGCCTCCGCGCAAGCATGCGCCTAAATCAACCTCTACTGGACCTTCACTTAAGCAAATCTAAGTCAAGATGTTGCGACTTCTGTATGTACTGCATAATATGTATACGTATTGTGTGTATGTGCCCGGCTCTGTAGGGCTGGGCGATGCGATACGATGTCTGGCAATAAGGTCGGCAACGAGAGCTGCGGCAAGAGACTCTCAGTCCAGAGCCAGGTACCAGCTCTGTCCTTACTGTTACGAGAGGAGACTTGGTTTGACATCAGAGGCCTCTATGCCCGGTCCCTACTCCACACTCGAACCTGTCTGAACACGCCCACCAAGCACATCGCATGCCGAAGCAGCGCCGATAGCTATTGATAATGCATCGCCTTTTCGTAGCTCCGTTGTCCTATTTCCCAACCAATTCCTACTACCCCGCGATCAGGAGGGTGGTATGTCGACATTCCCGACACGTTTTGGGGGGCCATCCTATGGTTGGTGCATGTAGTAGAATTGATTCGCGCGATGCACGAGACTCTGTGCTCGCGCGGAAACGCGACAAGGCTGAGAAGAGGGAGGGAGGGGGGGAGAACAAAAACGGAGGAGGGGCCAAGTTGAAGTGGCCCGCAAAGTTGGTAAAAACGTCTCGGATCTTATGTTGAACGCCAAACGTTTTGGTTGGGAAAACAGAGACAGAACAAAATCTCTGGACCCAAGCCTGGGAAGGGGTTAGTTGCACCGGCCGCCATGTTGCGGGACAGGAAGCCCAGGTCGACAACGGCGCTATATCACCTACACGTTCCTACAAGGTGGCCGCCTCCTCGGTCCCTTGCTTCCTTCTTGGAAGCTGGCCAACCCATCGGGGGCCCTTCTTACAGGATGTCCCACACGTCTTCGGCGGCATGGCAGAATTTGCTGCAGGCGACACTAGCCGAGAGGCTATACTGACTGATGGAGATCTTCTCGTCCACGTATTCGTCGGCGAAATTGTCAGGGCCCTTGGCCATGGCGCCAACGAAGACGCAAATGCTCTCCTTGGGCCCGAGACCTTGGATGTAATCTCGCACGCGCACCGTGCTTGCGTCGAAGCTCAGCGTTATCTTGCGGCAGTTTGGCGGGAGGTGATCCGTAATGGGATTTTGTATGACCCGAAGAAGTTTCTCCTGCGAGTTCGTCGAGCGGATGGACAGGCGGTGGAGCAGCTGAACCATGAGGCCCGCAAACCGTTTGAAGGTCCGAGGAATGCGCACGGTCGGCGACACCTCGATGAGAACGCCCTTGGCAGTTTGGATATATATCTGCAGCTTCCCAGCCTTATTTATGGGCGAATCTAGGAGGGTGAGCAGGCACTGCATCGATACCGCCGACCGTTAGCATGTTGAATGCCAACTCTCAAGACAAGTGTAGAGGTGTTGAACAAGTAATTAACCGCAAGTCCCAGCCTACCTGATGCGTAATGTCGGGCCGAGCATCGCTAATGTCGCGGTTCATCTTGCGCATGACTCCAATGTGCTCGTCGCTATTGAGGAGCGAGTACTTGTCCTCGCGCTGCATACCCATGCGGCCGACACCACCTCCGTGAGAGGCTTTGTAGGTTTCTAGGCTGGCATTGGACAGGACGACGATTAACCGCTGGCTATCCTTGTCACTGGGAGCCACGGGTACGTGTTGTTCGGCGACGAGCTGGGGGAGAGCGGGAGGGGGGAGAGACTGGGTACCTGTGGGAGGAGCCATCGCATGTCAGATGTTGCCGGCTACCGGTATTGTGGAGAGGAGGAGAAGAGGACAGACAGCGGCTCCGCTCTCTAGCGACGCGCGTGGATGCGATGGGGGATGGCGGCCCGGCCCTAGGCGAGGACAGCAGTGAGGAGGGGGGAGGGAACGGCCGAAAACGAGGTCTCGCCCGTCGGATTTCTGCTCTGCTCCCTCCCTCTCGCCTCCTCGCCGTTCTCTTGAAGGTAAAGACAGAATAAATAAATAAAGGGACCCGGCCATGTCCATCTCCGTCCCCTCCCCGTCCGCCGCGCTTCTTGTAGGTACCAAATAGCAGAGAAGTAATCGTCCAACTTACGAGGCCGTTTCCCGGTAGTGCGGTACGGTGTTACTGAAGGCATATCGGATCTTCAAAGCAAGAAGGGGGGTTGAAAGCGAGAATTCCGAACGGGCGAGAAGCTAAGGAACGGGTAAATAGAGCTATGCGCGCTTTTTTGCTTCTGAAAACGCCACACGTCGTCTAACCAGCCCCGTCAGCAAATGTCAGGTGTCAGGTTGCCTGTAGATGCGTTTTGTGTATTCGTGTGTGTGTGTGTGTGTGTGTGTCCGCGTTCTCGCGTGGAGAGAAGAGGGTCTTGGAGCGGCGAGAAACCGGTATGGGGTCAGACCAGGAGGCCGTCAGAGGCGACTGTCCAAGTGTCGGTGAAGAAAAGTTTTTTATTTGCGTATCTCGTGGTTGATCGCTGGTTGCTATCTATGAAAAAGGGTCGACCTGATGGGCGGTCTCCCCACCCATATGTATTCAGATGTTGGGGCAGTCCCGCCAAGACCGACAGATCCGCCTCCGATTTGCTCAACCTGAGGCTTCGGAGGGCCACCTCTCGAGGTACCCGGAGCTGGGTACCTTTCAGCACCGCGCGCACGTGAATTCCGATTCTGTACGTGTATAATCTTACAATCAATCTCTAATCTCACTAGAAGGATAATTACGTCTTTCTTATAAAGTATCCTATCTATAAAGTAATCACTACTTATTATACATTGAGGTACTTTGCTATAATCTGTACTTTTTTATATATAATATATTTTAAAATGTTAGTAAAAGTATATATATCTTAATAATTAAAAAATAATTTTATCTAGAGGATAGTTATAATACGTTAAACTCCTTATCATGCTAATTAATTACGAGATTAAATACTCTTATAAATACACCTATAAATACCATTGTAAATGCCGTTTTAATTAATTAAAAGTTCGTATAGCTTATTTAAAAGAGATACATATAATAACACTGCAATATATATATCTATTTATTTACCTACTAACGCGTTTAATCCTATTTTCTATTTAATTCTCTTTTCTACCTAATCCTATTTCCTACCTATTTTAATCCTATTTATATATAGATCAATCGAGGTTAGTTTCTCCTTGTTTAAAAGTCGATTGTTAATACCTTTTCGTAGTTTAATCCTATTCGTATATGAATTAATCTATATAGGTTAGTTTCTCCCTGTTTAATCTAGGTCAGTTTCTCATTCAATCCAGGTTAGTTTTTCCGTATTCAATCAAGAATCGATTACTAATCAATCCCTTTTCGCAATTCAAATGTCGATTCCTACTTACCCCTTTTTCCCTAGCCTTCAGAGAGGTTCTAGGTTTTCGGCACGAAAACCTAGAGAAGCACTCCGTGCTTCGACGTATTTTATACATACTAGAAATTAATAATGTATACTGTTTATAACGGTAGGGGTAAGGAGACCATGGCCTGAGTGCAAGACCTTGCTTAGCAATAATAACTCCTTGTCCTTCCTATTTCCCCGCCGCCGCAGAACCCGAATGGCGCTTTCGGAGAGGTGTTCAGGTAGGGCCTGTAAGCTCCATCTCCGCCGTCGTCGGGAATTACCCGATGGAGTAAATCCCCAACCCAATCTTACTCATCTTACTCAGCTCGGGTCATACTAGCAGGGGTGTTCGGAGTAACTGAAAATATTCATGTCCTGCGCCGTCACAACCAATCGATCCACAGGTCTTTTCTCCCAGACGGGATTGTGCCCTTGTTTGTACCGGTCCACCACTAGTATTCATCACCACATCCGTGCCATGTCGATATCCCATCTGTACCGGTCGTTCCCGTTTTCTTTTCCGTAGGTATAAGGACAGGCGTCGACTAGACGTCTCGCTATAGGGAATCAATCTCTATGTGCAAGAGGCTTCGCTTTGTCGGCAGATTATGCGGGTGGAAGTGATGGGCATGTGTGTTGGGGCATTACAACTCCCTATCGCGGGTTGTTTCGTGACCACTGGCCTGGCTATCCCTAGCGCCGCCTTACAGATGGCCCTCATCAAGGTAGCTTGGTAAATTGTTCGACGCTATTATGTATTTCTGGCTTCCGACTTTTCGACGGGCATGCTACCAGGTGTTTCGAGAGGAAGCCATACTCTCAGCCGGGTGGAGGTCAGGTCCTTGCTTCGTATAAACACCGTCTAGTTTATCTCACGAATATCTTGGTCCCGTCGTAACCCAAACAACACCGGCTGTCACGCCAGGTCGAGTGTAGATTCAGGATAGCTAACTAGTAGTTAACCTGCAGGGTAGGTGAGACGTGGGAACAGAATCTAGTATGTAGTCCGATATCTCCTGCGCGTGTGAACATGAATGATCCGTTTGCGATTTAGTGAGCATGGTGAAGGAGTAGACACTAATGAATGTAACGAAAGCAAGGTTTCCCAGTCTCGAAGACACAAAGCCCTATTGTCCAGCTTCCTCCAACGGTGGTGAATACCCGATAGCAATATACATATACACACATACATACATACATACATACATATATATACCGCGAAGGCTGATCCACATATACCCCCCCTACACCCCCCGGGGCAGGCCATCAGCCGGAAGCCAGTCTCCGCAACCCAGCAACTACAGGATAGAGATGCAGTTAGTTAGGATGGACAGCTGGGGGGGGTATGAACGAAATGGCACTTACGATCGCCGTTGAAAGTGTCCGAGTCGCCGCCGTACCTGTAAGAATCATTGAACTGCCAGATCGTGTAGTACGGCCAACCTCCAGGTGGCGTTCCCGCACTGGTGCTGTAACGAGCTAGGACGAGGGGGTTGGTAGTAACGAAGGCGCTGGAGCCGCCGGTGCAACTTGACCACCAGGACGGGTTTGTGTACAACAGCGGGTAGCGTCCAGTCCTGCCGCGGTAGGTATCGCTGAAATCTTTTATCCAAGAAATCATTGCGGCCCTCGAAAGTCCAGCGCAATCGCCCTCCAGATCCAGCATGCCCGGAAGAGTGATTCCGTCACCCGACCATCCGCCGCCGTGAGCGAGGAAAAAGGTAGCTTGGGCCGCCCCGGAGGAGGCGGCGGGACGGGCAAAATGGTAACCGCCCCGGATGAGGCCAGCCCTGGTGGCGCCGGTGTAGTGGCTGCTAAACATCGGGTCTATATAGCTTGTTCCCTCAGTGGCCTGTCCAAGATTGGTCAGTTCTTTTCTAGTCGGGCGGTCGGAACCTATGCCTTGAGGCTCACCTTGATGATGACAAAGCGCGCCCCAGAGTTGTATGCCGCAGCGAAATCCACACTCGACTGATAGTGAGAAATGTCAAATCCCGGCACAGCCGCGAGGGCGGTAGTGGCCAGGCCCAGGCAAAAGGCGAGACAGAACTTCATGTTTCCAAAAGAAGGGAGGAATAAAAGGCGCTCTGGTTTTCCGCAGGGTTGAGTCGTTTCATACCGCCTCGTCCCCCATTCTCTCCACCAGGGCCTGGCCAGGGCCTGCTTTAAATACTAGTAGAGCAAATCTATTTCGCGCCAGAATCTCCGTGAGAACACTAGGTTTCCGCCCGCAAGGGAATCTTAATGGCCTGATCGCGTTGGAAACATATATTTACACCCCAACGACAAATAGATGAGGCAGGTGGTACTAGTCCACAAGACCACGCGGGAAACCATTGGTTAGTGGTATGAGATCGCATCGAGGGCTGAAATAGGGACTGTCGATCCTGTTTGAACGTGGTAGGTGTTCGTAAACATGGTGGCATTGCTAGTCTTCCCGCATATGCGTGTTCGAGATACGAGAAGGTTGATGAAAACGACTTCTCGTGAAAAGGGCTTCGAGGGCCGAGGCTCTAAACCGTGCCCATTTTCCACTCACTCTATCGCTATGAGTCGTTAGTGCGACCAGAGAGAGACTGGACGTCTCGGGGAACGGCGTTCCCCAGGAGGACGTGCTACCGTATCTAGCAAGACGGGGGGATGGGTAGGAAAAGTTGTATAGGCATTTCGCAGCCTTTCAGTACAACCCGAGATGGCTAGATGTATGTTCTTTCCCCACGTTGCTCTCCATTCCCGCTTCTGCGGCGTGCAAAACTAGTGAAGTTGTCGAGGAGTAACACGGAGCAATGGTTTACCCGAAGTACCTAAGATGAACTGGAGACCTCTGGAATCGGCACGTTACTGTCGGCCCCTCTAGAAACAAAATAGGCATTTACATCGTTTCATGAGTTTCAGCTCAACAGTAGCTGACATTACGAGGCTAGTGTTCCTAGGCACGTACCTATATAAGTATCGTAATAGTTAGCTAGTAATCTAGTACCTATTTTAAGTTGTAGTATTAAAGTAGTATTAATTTAAAGTATCTCAAATACGAATCTTTTGTAAGAATTTTTTTATTTTAAACGTATTTGTCTATTAAAGAATATAAAAAGTAGACTTATAAAAAAGAAATTAAACAGTTTTTTTAATAACTTTAATAACTATTATGATTCTTATAATGTAGTAGTGCGGTGGATCTAGGCTACGTAGCCTTTTGGATGCGTATTTATATAGGTTGCGTACTTATATTTTCATTAGTTAGATTTAGACCTATAGCTATTATTAGTTATAGCTATTTACTCCTTTCTTATTATGCCTTTTTAGCTATCCTCGTTGCCTTTCTTTTCTAGTCTCCTTTCCTAGCTGCCGTTTCAGCTAGCTAATTAACTGATTACAGCTATTTATAGCTATAATCTAGTCTAATCGGCACTAGGCCAGTTATTAGTAGTTAGGTAGTGTAGTAGTGCGGTGGATCTAGGCTACGTAGCCTTTTCGATGTCTATTTATATGGGTCGCGCACTCATATTTTTATCAGTTAGACTTAGACCTGTAGCTATCACTATAGCTATTACAGCCATTACTAGTTACAGCTATTCACTCGTTTCTTGCTATGCCTTTCTAGCTATCCTTGTTGCCCTCCTCCTTTTCTAGTCTTCTCCCTTTCCTAGCTGCCGTTTTCAGCTGGCCAATCAACCGATTATAGCTATTTATAGCTATGATCTTGGTTGATCGGCACTAGGCCAGTTGTTGGCAGTTGGGCAGTCCTTGTTTCGTGCCTCCGTCAGCGTGCCCACGCTGCTCTTGTTCAGTAGTCCTTATTTCGTACCTCCGTCAGCGTGCCTACGCTACTCCTATTCAATAACTAACTCTCTTATAAAATATACATAATATATAAAGTAGTAATATAAAGGTAAAAGAATAATCGATTATTATAAAGCTGTTCTTTATATAATTTAAAAAATATAAAATTTTTTTTTAAATAAAACTATACTGATTATATAATTTTTATTATAACTCTTTAATTAAAGCTTAATGGTTACTTTACTTTACTTAAATAAAGTTATTAAATGTAATATGTTAATATTAATTCATGAATTAATCATTTACTTGCTAAGTAGAGACCGAGGCTTATCAACTTTCTATGAACTTAGTAAGGATAGTTACGTAATGTCAGTGCACCGCTTGGCTGGTAGCTACCCACGTTATGTCAACTATCTTCTGCTTCATCTCTAGGAAGCTGTATACCCATCATCCCTAGCAAGTTACTAGTAGGTCCTGCCATTCCACCTTGGCTTCTGAAACTTTCTAGGATGTTCTTGGCGAGGTTGTAGTCAACATCGACTTCCTCGCTATCATCCTCATCTCCAACGCGGTGTTCTGGGATGCTCTTTTCTTTTCCCCTCAGATCACCTTCACCTGTTGCTCTTGTCGCTTCCATCCTCTCGGGTGTCTGGTCGAGTCTCAATGCGCCATATTTCTTCAACTCTATTTCCATCTGGGCGGTCAACTGCCGGATACCTTCATCCTCGTCATTTGTCTTCGCAGCACCTGGGCTTGTCGTACATTCTCGCGGCTCGGCTGTCTGCCAACCACCCGTGGCTTGGTCATCTGGGAGACCCATTGTCTCCCTCATCATCCTCGAAAACATATCTTCATCAAAGTCAATGTCGTCCCCCTCCTCGTCCCCCTCACTATCCTCTCGGCTCGATTTATCGTCAACTTCGCCCGTATTCTCCATCTCGGCGCCTCCAATACCCGCCCTCTCATCTTCCAAAAACGCTTCGAAACGGGATACAATCTTTCGTAGATTGGCGTGCGCCGACGAGTCGCCAAATCCACTTTTTGATCCTCCCCGAGGACTGTGACTTCCTCGTAGTTCGCTCCCGAAGTCTTCGAAGTCGATGTCTAACCAAGATTCGTCGTCCTCCCTATCGGCGTCTTCCCAGAACGTTAACTCCTCATTAGTTGGGAGTACCTGTACACCATCTTCTTCCAGGTCCTCAAGGAGCAAAGTGAACTCGCGCGCGAGACGATTCCCACTCTTTCTGGCATTGGCTGCAAGCAACTCGAAGCCACTAGTGACCTTCATACCTAGTTCCAGACGAGCTAGTCTTCTGTGGTCGTCTTCCGGACCGTAGGCATGCTTCTCGGCAGCCTCAAAAAAGGCTCTCCACCCTGGAGCTTGGGGCAAAGGCTGCGATTTGAGTTGCGCAAAGAGCACTTTGGTGAACTTGACTCCTACTGTCACTAGATCCTTGGGTGGGAAGTGGGCCTTCCCAGATGAGATGGAGAGCGACTTCATCCCAGTAGGGTCGCGCAGGTAGAATGCCTCGACAGCGGGAGCAATAGTGGACGGCTTTTCATGGAGAATGTATGCCAATTTCCTAGGTAGTGTCGCTTGCGAGTGATGTGCTGACCAGGCGATTTGGCCAGGATATTTTTCTAGCCTGTAGAAAGACTCGGCCTCCACGAGGCTTGGTTGAACGAGACCGCGAGGATTGGACTGAATGTAGGCGACAGCTTCTTGAAGCGACAGCGGCCGCTTCACTCCGGAACTGGCAGCTAGTGGGTGTACGTAGAGGCTCCCATCGTGTATCCATACTCGATTAGCGTCCATCTCTGGGCTCAGCCAACTCGGCAAGACTCTAGCTGCCTCAATGAGTAAAAATTCCCCGTCGCTATCAAATACTCTTACCCAGAGGGTTGGAAAGGACTTAGTGAGCTCGCGAAGTAGGTAGACGATAAGCCACTCATCCTCAACCGAGTCGCCGTAGTCAGTAATCCCACGTAGATAAACTAGGCCCTGGTCCCTCTCGAGGTGCAATTGGAAGGAATCTCGTTGCCATATATACCCTTTAGCAATATTATGAGATAGTTGCATAGCTGCGTGACGGACATTTTCCAGGGCCGAGAGGAGAGTATGAGACCCAACTGTGTTGTCGAGGATGAATAATAAGTATTCAGCGCAGTTTTCAGGAACGCTCCTGGGAAACTCGCTAGGAACATTGTCTTCAGCTTCAGCCCGGTGCTCGAAATCCATTACTTGAGGCATGCAACAACTCAAACGGTAGCCAGGAACATGAAGTTGCCACGAGTATAGAGCACAGAAAATAACCACGAAGAATAAATTTGCTAGCACGCCATAAATTTACAGGTAGAGATTTAACGCTAAGCCGAGGAAAGGGCTAATATCAATTAATTATAAATTAAGTATTAAACTACTACAAGTAATTACTATATATTAATAACTATACATTAAATAGAAAAACATATAGAGAATTGTATTTAAAAAATATATATTACTTAAATTTAATTATTATATAAGTATAAGTTAAAATTATATAAATAAATCATAATACGCTGTGCCTATTATAGGGCCCTAGCTAGTGCTGAGGCATAGTACGTAATTAGCCCCTTAGTACCCATAAAGAATAAGGCTAGTTATTATAAGTACGGCTTATAAAGTATACTTTCTCTCCTTTTCTCCTCGTTTAGCTTTAATTTATTAATATACGGCTTTTACTTAGCAAATGACTCGTAAAACCGTAATAAAAAGTTAAATTAACCTTCTTTTAAATCGGTTTACAGAATTAGTATCGAAGCGAGCAGAATTAGTAGTAAGAACGGCGAAGTAACCTTTAGAGAAGCGGTATTAAGTTAATAATCAGAAAAGCAGTATTAGCTTTTAAATATATGCGCCGGTAATACCTACGAAAGAGAACCGATAAAAGAGGTAACGGTTTAATATCTTAATAAACGGAATTAGTAGTAGGAAAGGCGATATTAATACTTAAGAGATAACTAGTCAAGTTAATAATTAAAAAGACAGTATTAGGTTTTAGATATACGCGCTGCTAATAATTACGAACGAGAATCGATAAAAGATAATCGAAGAAACGACCGATAACCCGAGAAAAGGTAGTTTAAATAGTAATTTCGAAATAAAAAACGACGAAATCGACATAAAGCGTTAAAGTATAGCGCTTAATAAAGTTAAATCATGCTCGAAGCGTAAGGAAAGAGCGCTCGAGGCGTAATATAAGAAAGAAACGATATTAAAATAGCGACGAAATAATAAATTTAATTAGGATAATAATACTTCGATAAGGGCACTAAAGGCGCTAGTAATAAATAGGAAGGCGCGCCTTAATACGTCCTTAAGCGGAGCTTAAAGAATTCTGTTAACGTACGAAAGAATAAACCTCTAGCCTTTAAACGATAGAAAAAGCCCCTAAGCCTTTTAATAATAAATAGAAGGACGTATTGTAGTGGTACGGTGGATCTAGGCTACGTAGCCTTTTCGATATCTATTTATATAGGTTGCGTACTCATATTTTCATTAGTTAGATTTAGACCTATAGGCATTACGACCTTATAGTTATTTATTCGTTTCTTGCTATGCCTTTTCTAGCTATCCTCGTTACCTTGCCATTCTAGTCTCCTTCTTTCCTAGCTACCGTTTTTAGCTAGCTGATTAATCAATTATAGCTATTTATAGCTGTAATCTTAGTTAATCGGTACTAGGCTAGTTATTAGTAGTTGGGTAGTTTTCGTGCCTCCGTTAGCATACTTATGCTACTTCTATTTAATAGCGACTACCTAGTAGCTCGAACCTTACCTTATTTTAGGAGCCACCTTTTGCGACCGTTTTTATAATTAATAGGTTTAGGATACGTCGATTAGAAGATTCCTTGATTTTTAATTAATTAGGAGCTATTTTCGTAACTCCAAAGCCGTTTTCGTAGCTTTCGAATTAAGCCTTTTCAGGTTAGGCTTAACGAGAGGGTAAATAACTATAGCGACCACTAATAACCACGCCCTCTTATTAGCTTTTAATTAGTTTACTTAAAAGCTCGTTCGCCGACTAATAGATCTATCTTATTCTCGTTTCTTAATTGTTTCTTTTAAAGGAGCTATGCCCGTTTTTACCTGGTTTCGCCTTCGTTTTTAATAGTATCTAAATAGTAGTTTTTCCCTTAGTTAATTTAACTAAGTTACCGCTACCCCCTCTTTTTTTATAATAATAACCTTGTACGCGTTTAAAGGTATCCGTTCTTTACCGATTAGTTTATTTTAATTATAAGAGGCTTACCGATAGCTCCGATCGCCCTTGTTTTATTCTTACTAATTAGTTACGGTACCTAGGGAAGTTTCTCTTTAACTGATAGGTACTACGATGCTTTTAATTACTATAATAAGATACCGATAGACCTTATACCTACGAACCTGATCGGGGAACCTACCGATTAATACAAAGACCTATAAACGATACCGCGATACGAAATAAATAAGATATTAAATAAAATAGCCTAAGAGATTAAGAAATAGTTATAGAATAATTAAGTTAATGCCCGGAGATCCCTTTTATCGCTTTTACCGATATATGGTTAGTAGGAAGAGCTAGAGCTCCTAGAACTACGTATAGGGGAAGGATCGAGGGTTAAGGGAAGCCCGGTAGATACTGTAGTGGTGCGGTGGATCTAGGCCACGTAGCCTTTTCGATATATATTTATATAAGTCGCGCATTCATATTTTCATTAGCTAGACTTAGACCTATAGATATTACAGCCTATAGCCATTTATTCGTTTCCTGCCATACCTTTCTAGTTATCCTCCTCGTTGCCCTTTTTAGTTCCCTTTCCTAGCTACCGTTTTTAGCTGGCCGATTAACCGATTATAGCTGTTTATAGCTATGATCTTAGTTAATCGGCACTGGGCTAGTTATTAGCAGTTAGGCAGTCCTTGTTTCGTACCTCCGTTAGCGTACCTACGCTACTCCTATTTAATAGCGACTACCTAGTAGCTCGAACCTTACCTTATCTTAGGAGTAACCTTTTACGACCGTTTTTATAGTTATTAGGTTCAGGATTCGTCGATCAGGAGATCCCTAGAGTTTCGTTTAATTAGGAGCTATTTTCGTAGCTCCAGAGCCGTTTTCGTGGCTTTCGGATTAAGCCCTTTCAGGCTATAGCCTAAATTTTCAGATAGCTAGATCAATAGGGAAGGCAGATAACCATAGCGACCATTAATAACCTACGCCCTCCCATTAGCTTTTAATTAACTTACCTAAAAGCTCGTTCGCCGATTAATAGATCTATCTTATCCTCGTTTCTTAATAATTTCTTTTAAAGGAGCTATGCCCGTTTTTATTTGGTTTTGCCTCCATCGTTTTTTACTAGTACCTAGATAGTAGTTTTCTCGCCCTTAGTTAATTTAACCAAGTTACCGCTACTACCCCTTTTTATAACACGCGCTTAAAGGCATCCGTTCGTTATTAATTAGTTTATTTTAACCGCAAGAGGCTTGCTATCTTAATTACCCTTGTTTTATCCCTACTAGTTAGTTACGGTACCTAGGGAGGTTTCTCCCTAACCGATAGGTACTACGATGCCCTTAATTACCACGAGAAGATACCGATATACCTTATACCTACGCTATAAGCCTAATCGGGGACGTACCGATTAGGATCAAAAGACCCATACAGACGATACCGCGATACGAAATAGATAAGATATTAAATAAGACAGCCTAGAAACAGCCATAGGAATAGTAACGCCTAGAGACCCCTCTTATCGCCCTTACCGATATATGGCTAGTAGGAAGAGCCAGAGCCCCTAGAACCACGTATAAGGGAGGGATCGAGGGTTAAGGAAAGCCCGGTAGATACTGCCGGACGAATAACGGTCATACGAGAACAGCCAGATACGAGTTAAAAACGGAAACAGTCGGGCATGAATAGGATATATCAGTCAGTTTACAGGATCAGGATCAGTTAAAAAGGATCGGCAAAAAACAGCCATAGACGAGAAGGACGGAGATCACGTTACATCGTATGGGATTATTTCTTTATTTCTCACGGGAGCTACGCTTATTTTACCTGCCCGTTGTAGTTCCTATTTCCTAACTATTGATCCCTATTATTTCTTAATGGCCCTAATGGAGCTGGCTCGCTCTCAGTTAATCAGGGTTAATTAGGAACAGGTTGATCAGGTTAGTTACAGTTACAGCTCCGCTAGCCCAGTTATTCTTATTATTAGATCTTTCCTATTTCCTATTAATCGTTAATTAAACTGGCTCAGCTCCCAGTTAGTAGCGATTAAACAGGTTCGGGATTAATTAGGTTCAGGTTTAGGATCAGGCACGGTTGCAGTCACCTACCCTACCACCTACTTATTGCAGTTGTAATTATCTCCCGTTGTTTCAGGATTAACCAGAGACCTACCTGACTTATCCTATTGGCCTTTGATTAAACTAGCTAGCTTTTAGTTAATCAGGGTTAATCGGGATTAGGTTAATTAGGTTATTTAGGTTCAATAGGAACGAGAGCTACCGTACCTGTTGCTATTAGGAGTTTAATTACTCCTTACGGATTAATTGAACTAGGGAGGCTATAGTAGTGCGGTGGATCTAGGCCACGTAGCCTTTTCGATGTATATTTATATGGGTCGCGCACTTATATTTTCATCAGCCAGACTTAGACCTGTAGATATTACAGCCTACAGCCATTCACTCGTTTCCTGCCATGCCTTTCTAGCCATCCTCCTCGTTACCCTTTCTAGTTCCCTTTCCCAGCTGCCGTTTTCAGCTGGCCGATCAACCGATTACAGCTGTTTACAGCTGTGATCTTAGTTGATCGGCACTGGGCCAGTTGTTGGCAGTTGGGCAGTCCTTGTTTCGTGCCTCCGTCAGCGTGCCCACGCTGCTCCTGTTCAATACTACCGGACGAATAATAATTAGAAACGAATCGAGAATAGTCGGGTATAAATAGGATATATGTTACGTAGCTAGCGAGAGCTACGTATGGCTTAATAGGTTACGCATAAAGGGAGTAGTAGAATACGGGTAAGAAGGTATGTATTAACTAACTAGAAGAGAAGGAAAGCTACTAGAGAGTATAGAGTAATCTACGAGTATATATAGAAGTACTTAACTAACTTAGGTAAGCTAGATAGTTCTTACTAAGGGCGTATACTTACGTAACATATCCCTTAGTTAAGCTTACGATAGTGAGGTTAATTATAATCCTTTATTTGCGATAATAGCCTAGGGAGGTTACTCCTTAATCTCGCTATACTTTATTAAAGTTAATCGATTACTAGGTACCTTATTTTGAGCTCCTTTAAGTCCCCTTATCCGTATATACTTCGGTTATTACTAATGGTATTTTCTTTCAAGTTATATACTTTTCGTATCTTCTATTTAATATTCTATAGTTTATTATAAATAAAAATAATTACTCACGTAATTACTCGCTTTCGATTAAGCGGTAGTTAGCTATATATATAATATAGTAATAGTTGCTCTAGTATTAATACTAGGATTTAATTTCCTTTATTACCGTCGCGCGTTACCCTTATTAATCGATTCTATCGTTTTTCCTACGAAAGCAGTTAAGCGTAAATATATTTAGGATTCCTTGCTCTCGAATAAACCTTATTTCTTTTTGTTTCCTTCTTTCCTAGGTTATTTATTATAGGTATATACTCCTAACTATAATTAAGTAAGTCTATTAATTACGCGATTGTAAGCTAATATAATTAATAAAGCTTTATTAATTACTATCGTAAGATAAGTTTACTTTATTTATAGTTTACGTAAAGCGTAACTCGCGTATTATACGAGTCGCAATATACTTTAATTAAACAACTATAAGAAGGAGCTTAACTTATCGCGGTAAGGATTATTATCTATAATTAATATATAATTCTTAATATTAAAGTAACCTAAGATAATAAAGCGACCGTTAATTATTTCAAGTTAATAGGTAAGAGATTATTTAAAATACTTCGTTTATTATTTATTCGTTATTTACCGGTGGTAATATAATACCATAATTAATGATTTCTTAGAATATTTAATACTTTAAAGTTACGTTAGATCGTATTAACGCTTTAAGGCTTCTTAGCTTCGTTAGAGTAAAGGGTCCTCGGCCTTTTCGTTACGAGCTCCTAGTTACCTATCCTTCGGGAAATCTATACTAAGGAGGAGCAGAGCGTACGCGATGCTAGAGACCCGGATAGGTTCACTCGAAAGTATACTTTATCGAAGACTATAGTTTATACGATAATCCAAGATAGATAAAACTAGTACCGCTATATTAATCGAGAGATAAGGAATCTAATATAGTTATTATATCTTAGCTATGCCCCTCAGTCGTAGAAATATAATAGTCGCTAACCCGAAGGCATAAGAGGTAAGGGGAGAAAAGGAATAAAACGTAAAAGTTATTTATTCGGCTATAGCGGTACGACGAAGTAACTCGAGCGTTTATAACTAAAATAAATATATTAATCAGAGAACGACGAATCTAATAATAAAAACGAATCTTTAATTAAGGTAAAAATGATAAAGATAATAATCTAATTAAGTAATAAACTCTATAATAAGTATAGCATAACCCGTACTTACGGAAGCTATAGTTACTTCATATAGGTATAAGGCTTATCGTAACGTATTACGTAATATATTAAAAGGATATATTTTATCGTATTACTATAGCTTTCTTAGTTTAATTATACCGTAAGGAATAATTAAACTAAAAAGGATAGTACGGTATATTCTAATTAATATTTCTTCTTAAAAATTACCGCGAAACTTTATTTTACCGGTTATTATTTAATTACTAAAGGTAAGTCTTTAACTTATCGTTTAATATAATAAGGGAGCCTTTTTATTATTTTACGATTAACTTAGCCTAGTTTATCTTTACCGATCTAACCCGATCGGCGTATTTTTTCTTTACCTCGGCTACCTTCTTCTTAGTTTCGGCCTACCCCTCTTAGTTAAGGGGATAGCAAGGAAGCGGACGCGTCCCGAGGGTTAATTAGGAATTTCTCCTTTACTTATACGGTATAAAGGTTTCCCCGGATTAGAAAGCTTTAATCCTTATTAAGCTAGGGAAAGGAAAGGAACGCGTCGTAACCTTAACGAGGTTATCGTAGCGGAGGTTTATATCCGTTAATACGAAGAAGTAAGAGGGATTAGATATTAAGGCTATAAAGAAACGGCGGACTTCGGCTTACGCGATAAACCGGATAGAGGATTTACGGCTAAGGAATTCGCCGATCGGCGTACTTTAAGCGGATATTATAGCGTTAATAAGGTCGATTCGCTTTTAATAATTTACGGTTTACCGGAGACGCTTAACGATATTAACCCCTCCCTTTAAGACCCGAACGTTATAAAATTACTCTACTACTTCGGCGTATTCCCTTATAATATTAAAAGGGTTAAGCTACTTATTTTCTTAAGCTTAACGGGCGACCTCGATCGGTCGTTTAAAGATAAGATACGGTAGAATACCGCTTTAAAAACCGTAACTATAGCTATTTTATTAATTTATTAACGCGACGTAATAAGTAAATTAAAGGGTTATACTAAGCTCGAGATTACCGTTTTCTTATACTTATCGTAATTAATTAAACGCGTATACCGCCCGGTCGAAGGCGTCGTTTTTAATTATATTAAAGCTAAATAATTTCCAAGGCTTAGGAAGGTATAATATTACGGCGAAATAGGCTTCGGAGAACCTTTCGGGGTCGGTAATAATTCGTTTAGGGTTTATTAGATCCGTATAGATCGTAAAAACTAAAGTAAAGGTAGGGTTATCGAAGAGGTATTAGCGGATTAAGAAATTAAACGATCCTACCGATCGGTAGCTTATCGTTTAATACGAGTTTACTTCGAAGGCCGCCTTTCTACCTTCGAGGTCGTAGCTTATTATAGTATAGAAGGCGCGAATATCTTCGTTAGTAAGGTAATCGTAACGGGCGAGGTATACGAGAAAATTAGCTAAGGTTACTTTCGTTTATTCTTATTATTATTAGTTTATAATTCGGAACCGATTAACGGATAGCCGGAAGGCCTAGGCTATATTAGATCTTAGCTCGATCAAGCCCTTCCTTAAATCGTAATTATCTAGAATATTAAGCTAGTATTTCTTTATATTACTTTAGTTATTTTTATTACTATGAATTTCCCGTAGGAGTTCTATTAAGTCGGCTAAATCGGCGCGACGTACGTTTTTATAAACGGAGGGGAGGAAGAAGGAAGGGGGGATACTAGCGGAGCGAGGGAAAAACATCGTAAAAATTAAAAAGAAATTTAAAAAAAGAAAGGAAAAAAAGAATAAGTTAAAGGTAAAATTAAAAATTTAAATTAATAATAAGAAAGGTAGGCTAGAGATTAGTAAGAATATAATAATAATAAGGGGGGGAGTTTTCGGAATGGGATGCCTAAAGAGGAAAAAGAGAGGGAGGGAGGGAAACGTATTAACGATATAGTTAGATATATCTTTACGGCTAACGTATTAAGAAAGCGCGTTCCCCCGTATACGTATAAAGCTATAATAAAAGATACACTAGCTTATAGCTTTTTATTATATGCTCTTAATAAAGTAATAAATACGTACGTTTATAGACTCGTAATTAAACGTAAGCTATGATAAGTATTATCGAGACTTTTCTAAGTACGGTACTTACGACCTAGGTAACGTATTCGATTCTCTCGTTCTCTTCCGACCTCCCTTTTTATTTCTCGCTATTCTACGGTTCTGATTTATTTCCTTTCTTTCTCTTATTAAGTCCTTTATTTTCGTTTTCGTTCCTATCTCTCTTTTTTATATATATATATATATAATAAATCCTATCCTTTAAAAGGAACTCTTAAAACTAAACCGGACGTCCGCCTTCAAGTTATTTAAGTAGCTTAAGGCTACGGGAATTACCGACGAAGAGATCGCCGGGGCCTCCGCGAAAGCCGAGAAAGCTAAGAATAATAAAAGAAGGCCGTAACGTATTAACGGGCTAAGTCGATATTACCGCCGGTAAATCTAATAGATAAATAGCCTAACGAATCCTTTCGCCGCTTACCCTTTACCGAGGAGTTCCGGGACGTTAATCGGCTAATCCCTAAGCCTTAATAAGTACCGTATACCCCGTACTCTCGCCCCTTAGACTAAAGCTTAAAAGTAATTATCGGCCGGTAGTTCCGAGGCATCGAAGGGATTCGGATAATAAACTAATAGCGCTAGGTATATGGCTCTTAATATTAATAAGATCTATTAATCGAAGGCTAGATTAACTAATAGTAAAATAATTCGTAACGTTCGGTTTTATTTTCTAGGTAGGCCGGCGGCCGGCCGGTATATCGTATAGGAGATCTTAAGTAAGGATTTTTAGGAGGTTACCTACCTTTAAAGCTATGTTATATCCCTCGTTCGTTACGTTTAATCCTTTCGCCGTCGGACGTTATTTATAGAAATTAATAATAAAAAGCCGGTTAACGAATATTTCCGTCGACTAGCGACGGATTTTCGTTACGTCGTTAGTTTATTCGTTTAATAATATAGGATACCTAACGAGATATCCTACTAGTACTACGAGCGTTAGTTCGCCTTTTCCGATACCGCTAAATACGTAGGTATATAACCGTTCTTTTCCTATTAATCCCTAGCTCCCGATCGTATCTTTAGGTACTCCTACGATATCTATTTCTTTTTTATTAACGGGATACGTTATAAATTTCGGGACGAGCGGTTCGCCTACCTACGAGCGAGGATAGATTATAACCTTCTTTTAATAAAGGATCTAAGTTAGGCCGTATACCCGCTTATAATACGGGTAACGGGGGACGAGTTACTAGCTATAATAAACTCGAAGATCGCTACGTTCCGGGGGTCGGGAAATAAGTAAGTTTCTAATTTTCTTAGTAACTAATAAGTAAGGAATAAGGTAAGGAAACTAAGAGGAAAAGAGAGGTATTAATCGGCGGATATATATTACTTCTAGTTTATTTTTAGACGCGTATTTCTTTTCTTTTCTTTTCTTTTCTTTTTCTTTTACTTTTATTAATATAAATTACTCTACTTACTTAGCCTTTAAATACTTGTCACGTAGGCATAGACTCCTAGTAGGAACCACCTAGCTTACTTAAGCTAGTCGAGTACTACTATATGTACCTAAAGATTACTCTATACTCTTTAGTAGCTTTCCTTCTTTTCTAGTTAGTTAATATATACCTTCTTACCTATATTTCATTACTTTCTTTACGAATAACCTATTAACCTAAGCTTAGCTCTCGCTAGTTACGTAATAGTTATAAGCCCGGGGTATTTCTAAGGAGCTATTATTACTTAGGTTATTCTAGCGTAAGTAAGTAATATATATTTATTTATTTCTTAGATCTTACGATTATACTCCCTTCTTATTTCTATACCGGTACTCTGCTCTCGCATTTAATATTAAATAATCGCTTACTTATTTCGCTATAACGATTAATACGTCCGAATTCTCCTTAGATAAGATTCTTATTAACGTTTACTTACGAGCTTACGATAAGTAGCTACGTTAGTTCCTTACGCTTAAGTCGATAGTTATTTAATTCGGTATCCAGAAGAATGTTAATCTAAATGGAGCTAAGTTTAACGTTACTCGAGTCGTAGTAGGTATTCTTAAGGAATATATTACTTAAGAGAACGAATTCCTTAAAGAAAACTATAAGAAAGCCGTTTACGAGTAGGCGTCGATCCTAACCGAAGACCGAGGAAATTAACTACTAAGGCTTAAGGTACGAATTCGAGAGTAATAAACGGTAGCGTATAATAAGCTCGTCTTTTAATAAATAACGATCGAGGCTTAGGTTATAGCTACTAATAAGTAATATAAGGTCCTCTATAGCTAGATTCTCGCTTTTATTTCTATAGGCTTTCTTAAGGTAGTTAATATAGAAATATAGTTCTTAGATCTCGACCCGATTATTTAAAACCTCGTAAAGATCCTCCGTAAGTAGATTATTCCTACCGAAGCCGCTATTAAAACGCTCGTTAAGTAAGAATACCGTAAGGTATTTTAAAGAGTAAAGGTAAGTATCTATAATCCCGAATAATTCTACGCTATATAGTAATATGCCTTTCTTCGCGTTCGCGCTTATTATATTAACGAGATTAAGGGCGTTATAAGAGTAAAGGATTTCCTCGAAGTAATTAAGGCTAAGATCGTAATCGACTAGGCTATACGGGTATTAATCGCTCTTACGGAAGCTAATAAACTTAGCGAGTAACTAAAGACCCTTAAGTAATTAGGCATCGTATTTAGCGCTTTCGCTACCGAGAATAAGTAGAAAAGTAAATTAGGTTATAGAATTTTCGTAATAGTTTATTAAGGACCGACTTTAGGAGCGAAATTAAGTAATAATAACGGCTAAGGAAAAATAACGAGCTACGAATATCCTTATAAGTTTAGAAGTAAACCGTATATATGGATAATTCGTTCTTATGGAATCCTTTAAAAGTCCGTAATTAATTACACTATACGTAACCTAAAGCCGATTCCGGCTAATATTATACGAAAAATCAAGGCTAGATACGACTTACCTAAGTACGCTAAGCTCCGAAACTAAATTAACCGCTAGGGGTAGAACGTTCCCGTAAATAATATACCTAATAATCGCTCCGGGAACGGGGGAGGAAATAACGCTACTACCTAGCTAGTTAATATTAGCGTAATAATAATCGACTTACGTATTATATACCTATCTACTTAAATTAAGATCTATTTTATAATAAACTTAATCCGATACTTATTATCGGAAAGTACCGTCTTTAAAAATTATAGAGTAATTTACCTTATTAATAATTGTAATCTTCTAATAAAGGGATCGTTCGTTCCCGCTAAAGATAGATAAACGGTCGAAGCTAGTACTACGAGCTTTTCTATTACTAGTACGGGTCGTAAGATTATCGAGAAATATATCTTAGATTAATTTAATAAGCCTGCCTTTAATCTAAAGCTTAAGGACGTCGTACTTATTAAAGATTTCTACGTTAATATTATCTCTAAGGCGAAACTTCGTAGTATAAGTATTTAGTTTTACGGTTTAGATTATACTTTAAGGAATGAAACCCTCGAGAAGAATATTATAGTAAGGAAGCTAAAGCGACGCTTTAACCTAGTCTTTTTCGAATTTAAGTAATTCTCTTCTTATTCGTAAGTCCTACTTATAATATTATTTATAATACCATCGAGTATTTTACGTAGCGTAGCGTCGATCGTAGTAGTACTTTATTTCCCGGAGAGAAACGTCCGGTAAAAAAGATCGAGAGATACTACTAAACCGAGAAAAGATTCCGAGGTATTCTAGTACTAGCGAGTAAGGCATTTTAATCCTAAAACGCTTAAAGCCTTCGTTAAAAACGCCCGGAACGTTAAGATTAACGGTATACTTATAATTAAATACGAGTATTATAATTAAGCGATAGGTAAGAGAGTAATCTCGCGCCGTTTATTAATATATCGCTCGCTACGTTCGTTTTAGAAGATATATTAAGATCTATTTAATTACCCGGAAGGTTACGACGGATCTAAATAACTTATCGTTATTAGAGATAAATTTAACGGAATATTATAGGTTAAGACCCTAGAAAGTAAGTTAGGTTTATTAGTAATAAGAATTCTTCGATTCTTTAAAAGATAGGTTCGGAAGTAATTCCGATTCTTAATCTATAAGATACGCTACGATAACGAGCGCTTAGTAATAAGTATTAAAGGTATATCCGGATATAAGATCTAGGTAGTAAAAAAGGTATTAATCTCGAACTTCCGCCGGTTAATACTAAGGAGCTAACCGGTAGGGGTAAGAGAGCTAGATAGATTATTATCGTTAAGTCGATTAAGATAAGGATTAGAATAGAGCTACTAAAGAAACTATAACCGGAAACCGTTAAAGCCGTAGTATATCTAATTAATATTAGCCCTAGCTAAGCTTATAATCTTTATATATCTTACGAGCTCTTAAATACATAGTTTAAGTAGTACTTTAGATAGTATATTTTAAAGGTAATAAGGAAACTAACGAGCGACCTACGACTGGACTAGAACGGTATTTTTATATACGGGTATCGTGCGTATTGTAGTAGTGCGGTGGATCTAGGCCACGTAGCCTTTTCGATGTGTATTTATATGGGTCGCGCACTCATATTTTCATTAGTTAGACTTAGACCTATAGACATCAGGACCTACAGCTATTTACTCGTTTCTTGCCATGCCTTTCTAGCCATCCTCCTTTACCCGTTTCCAGCCTCTTCTTTCCCAGCTGCCGTTTTCAGCTGGCCGATCAACCGATTACAGCTGTTTACAGCTGTGATCTTGGTTGATCGGCACTGGGCCAGTTGTTGGCAGTTGGGTAGCCCTTTTCGTGCCTCCGTCAGCGTGCCCACGCTGCTCCTGTTTAGTATCCCTTAATAGAAAAGCGTACTTAAGATCTTAATAAGAAAGGGTTTAAGGTAAACCTACGAGCTTATATTAGGTATTTAATAGGATATTATACTAGTAATTTATACCGAATTTAGGTTCCTAGGCTAGGTAGAGTAATCCTAACTAAGGATATAGTCTTTAACGAAAAGACGTTTTATAGTTAGATAAATAAATTAAAAGCTTAGTAATTCGAATAGAAAGAAATTAATCGAATAAATCTCTCGATACGTATAAGTAATAACGTTATTTAATTAATTATCAAAGTATTAAACCTATAGGATTCGCTCGTATTATTTAATCGAGAGTTAAGTAGCGAGTTAACTTCCCTCGGGGGTAGCGAGCTTACCTCGGGTAACGAGGATTTAGATACGACTTAGTCCGCCGGTCCTAGCTCGGGAAAGGGATAACCTCTAGAAGAAAAACTAGAAATAAATTCCGATAATTTAAAATACGAAATAACTAGGTCTAAAAACGAATAACCGTAAAAGGTAATAGAATTATTCGAATTATTCGAGTAAGAAATATAAAAGTAATTCGAAGCGGAAACTTAGGAGAAATTAAATAAAGAAGCGGATATATCTTACGGGCTTTCGAGTTTAAGACTTACTTTAATCGTACCCGCGGAAGCTACGAGAAATAAGAATACTTTAATAAGGAGTATAAAGTAACTAGAGTTAGGTACGGTTATTAGTAAAAGTACCGAAAGTTCGGAGCGGCGAGTATACTTCGCCGACGGAATAGATATTCGGGAATAGCCTCTAAAGTAATTAACTAAAGAAACTTATACTTCCTTTAAAGAAGAGAAGTAATATAACCTATCCCCGTAAATCTCTTAGCGTAAGTAGCGTAAGAAAAAGGTCTATCCTCTTATTATCCGTTATAATAAAAGAAAGAAAGGAGAAAGCCCGGAAAGGAATAAAGTAATAAGTAGCTTAAGTATTAAAGTCTACGTAATATCGGATAACCTAACGATTAAGAGTAACCTCCTAAGAAATCGCTAGTTCGATTTCGTAATAACCTTTTAGCTTAATTAATTAAAAGGGTAGTAAGTAAAGAGCTACGATAAATATATTACGCTATATTTAATTTTCGTAGTAGCTGTTAATTAAACGAAGGCCGAGCGATTAAGCGTATCGCTTAATAAGATAGGAATTTACCGCGACGATTTACTTAAACCGCTAAATATATAAAAGGACCTAAATAAGTATTTATTAGGAAAGCGATTTAAAGAAAACGCTAGATCTAAAATTAAAGCCTTTCTACGTATTAAAGTATGGCGTATAATTAATCGCGAACGGGTAAGAATAAAGCTAATTCTATTAATATAGGTCTTCGATTATAAATTCGATAAAGATAATTTCCTTATTATTTATAAGTCGCGTTTAGTAACGTAAGAAGACTTATAGCTTAAAGAGTTATTTAAGAGTTGATACGTAGATTAGGAGAGCTACGTAGGTACTGAGGTTGCTTCTTAGGAGTAACGGAAGGTGGGAAGGAGAAGGTAAATTAACTAACTATCTAAGAAGGAAAGAGATTAATAAAGGAGATGCGAGCTACCTATATATAAACGATAAGGAGCTACGAGCTATATTATATAAGCGAGCTAGCAGCTATATTAGGTAAGCGAGTAACTCGAGAAGAAATAGGGAGCTATATATAAGTAGCTTTTTATATAATATACCCCCTAGCTAGGCTCGCGATAGCGAGCTTAACTAAATAATAATAGTAGCTTAGCCGAAAGGCTCGCGATAGTTAGCTTAGCTATCCTTTTAATTAAAGTCCTAGGTTAGTTCGAGCCTTATTCGTTTTACTAGCTTTCCGGGATAATATATTCGTCGCTTTGGTTACTTACGCCTTTATTTAATACTCCTAATAGCTTAAAGTATCCTCTTAATTAGCTATTATATTAGTTCTTCCTAATATCCTAATAAAAGAGATATATCGTAGCTCTTAATTAAATATATTTACCGTATTCGTTATACGTTCGCGAGGGCTCTTATTACTTCGCTTTATATTATTATTATCGTACGCGAACCCTCTCGTAGCTTTATTAGGTTAATACCCGGTAACGCTTCTTCCTATACTTAAGTTCTTATACTATAAGAGAAAAATCTCCTATTCTTTCGTAGTAGCTCTTTCCCTTTTCTCTTTTCTTCTATAGAGGTATATCTAGAGCTAATCCGATACGCTCCTTTTTAATTCCTTATCGCTTTTAGTTACGTATATAACCTATATATTACTTTATTCGTACGTACTTTATTTAAATAAGTTATTTCTTAATTACGGTACCTCCTTACTATCGCTCGCTATCGTAACGAACTTATAATAATATATTAGCGTAAGTTATATATTAATATAATAAGCGCGAGGAATAAGATAAACTTACGCTTTAGTAATATTAATACGGATATAAGTAATTAAAAGCTAATAATTCGATAGAATGTCCGACCGTTCTAGCTCTTACGAGATCCTTATTAGTATCAATAGCGCGGCTAAGATATTAAGCGATGGAATAAATTAATTCCGTAACTACGCCTAAATATTCGTCGAGGAGCGAGCTTAAGACTCCGCTATATCCGATTAAGGTCCGGCCGAATACGTAAAGTTAATTACTTAATCTACCGTAATAAAGGAAACTATTACTATTTTAAATATTTCCGTAGCCGCTAAGATTACTTTAGTTATTACTTCTAGCGCCGCCGAGGAACGACGTAATATATTCTTCGACGTTACTATCGATCGCTTAAATAGCTTTACTCGCGATATCGCGATTAATATATGTCACATAGAGAGCTACTTATACATGGCTCCCTACTCCTTCTCGAGTTACTCGCTTACCTAACATAGCTCCTAACTCGCTTATATAACATAGCTCGTAGCTTCTTATCGTCTATATATAGGTAGCTCGTATCTCCTTTATTAATCTCCTTCCTTCTTAGATAGTTAGTTAATTTACCTTCTTCTTTCTACCTTCCGTTACTTTTAAGAAGTAACCTTAGTACCTACGTAGCTCTCCTAATTTACGTATTAGTTATAAGCCCGGTAGCCCTTCTAAGGAGCTAAGTTAACTAAGGTCTTATTATATAAGCTTCCGAGTAATTTTATTATTTATCTCTATCTCTTTAATCTTTCGATTAATCGTTTTCTTTTAAATATCTCTTTCGTCTTCCTTTCGAATAATATATCTATTATAATAACGGGTATTAACGGAAACTTCTTTATTAAGAAGCTACCTATTAATATTAACCTACGTAACTTCGACGAATATTTACGATGGTTTATTACTTTTTAAAACTACGCCGAGTAATTCGATATTTAAAAGGATATTAATCCTAATGTAAACGATTATAAGTTAAGCTCGGCGATACTCCTATCGCTCGAAGAATTTATTACTTAGGAAAAGGAGCGAGCGAGAAAGTAATACCTCTAAGCTCTTTACGAATAGGTCGAGAAAGATCCTAAGACTCGTAGGAAAGAGCCGAAAGCTTTAACCGAAAACCCGCGTTATTTTTTTATCGAAAAATATAAGTAATTACTCGAGTAAAGTCGCTCTTAGGAGTCTTAAGTTACTATCGCCGGTAAAAGCTACCGAGCTTTTTATTATTAGATTATATCCTCGGTCTTTATTAATTATCTCGAGTTCGTCGGTATATAACTTAAAGCTTAAGAACTTAAGCCGAACGTTTAGAATACCGTAAGACTATTCCGCGACTACCTCGCTCTTACCTTTACTACTACGTAAACGCTCGTTCGTTAAGAATACCGCGAGGTCCTATAAAAAATAAAGGCGGGTACTTTTTACGGAGAGTAATTCTTTACTACTTAAAATAACGCTTACTACCGAGCTCTCGCTTACGATATTAACGAGATCCGAGGCGTACTCGGAGCGAAGGACTTCCTCGAAGTTATTAAAGCTAAAATCGCTTTAAATTAAGTTACTCGCGTAACTATTAAATTAATTACGGCGGACCGGTTTAAACGATAGCTACTTTCCTTTATAGAGCTAGGTAAAGTATTCGGAGCTTTTATTTCCGAAAATAAGAAGATAAGTAAATTAGGCCTTTATATCTTAATTACGTATTAAAAATTTACTTTAAGATATAAAGCTAAACGGACTAACGTTAATAGCTTTAATAGCTTTAGTAGCTCGACCGATAACGTTAGAGCTAATAAATATCTATATAATAAATAATTCCGTTAGGCTCCGGAGATATATACTAACCTTTAATTCGTTATTACCGGTAAAACGCTACGATAAATTTCGCATATACCTAACGACGTAAAACTAGCTACTAAATAACGGTATAACTTAAGCGACTTTACCTTATTCCGAGCCGTTATTAAGAGCGACGGATAAAAGGTTACCGCTCTTAGTTAAGGTAGCTCCTCCGAAATTAACCTACCTCGGAATAAGCGTAATAAGAATAGTAAGTAATCCGGTAATATTAACGTAACGGTAATAAACCTACGTATTATTTATATAACCTTTAGCGTAAGGGTATTTTTTACTATGAATTTAATACGATACCTCTTCTCCGAAAGTATTATTTTCGATAATTACGGAACTATTTACCTTATTAATAATCGGAATTTATTAATCGAAGGCTCCTTCGCTTCCGCTAAAAACGGGTAGACTATCGAAGCTAATATTACGAGCTTTCCTATTACCGGTATTAGTATACGCGTTATTAAGAACTACCTTTAGGATAAATCGGGTAAGCTTACGATCGACCTTACGCTTAAAGACGTTATTCTCGTTAAAGATTTCTATATTAATATTATTTCCGAAGTAAAGCTTCTTATTATTAATATCTAGTACTATAGTCTTAATTATTTCCTTCGCCGGGGGTCGATTAAGAACGGGTTTATTATAAGAAAGCTCGAACGTCGTTATAACCTAATGTTCTTTAAATTTAAATAATTTTCCGTTTATTCGTAAGTTCTTCTTATAATACCGATACGTACGCTTATAATAATACTATATAGCGTAGTATCGCTCGTTATTATTCCGACGACTAAGAAAAGAAAGACCCGATAAAGAAAATCGAAAGATTAAATAAAACCGAAAGAAGGTTCCGAATAACTTTAGTACCTTAAAGCTAGGTACCTAAGTCCGGAGGCGCTTAAAGTACTCGTAAAGCATGCCTAAAATATCGAAATTAACGGTATGCCTACGCTTAAGTACGAGTATTATAAGCTTACGATAAGTAAGAGAGTAATCTTACGCCGATTATTATTATATCGCTCGCTACGCCTTTTTTAGCGCATATATTAAGATTTATTTAACTTTCCGGAAGAATACGACGGCTTTAAATAAATATTCGTTATTAAAGATAAATATAGCGGAATACTTTAGGTAGAAATCCTTAAGAGTAAATAAGGTTACTTAGTTACGAAGACTATTCGATTCTTTAAAAGATAAGTACGACGATAGTTCCGCTTCTCGATTTATAAGCTCCGATACGATAACGAGCGAATAATAATCGGGATTAAAGGCCTAACCGGATATAAAATCTAGGC
>NW_026251299.1:0-104424 GCF_024521655.1 Durotheca rogersii
GAAGGTAAGAAGAAGAAGGTAAATTAACTAACTATTTAAGAAGGAAGGAGATTAATAAAGGAGATACGAGCTACCTATATATAAACGATAGGGAGCTACGAGCTATATTATATAAGCGAGCTAGGAGCTATGTTAGGTAAGCGAGTAACTCGAGAAGGAGTAAGGAGCCATATATAAGTAGCTCTTTATATAATATACCCCCTAGCTAGGCTCGCGATAGCGAGCTTAGCTAAATAATAATAATAACTTAGCCGAAAGGCTCGCGATAGTTAGCTTAGCTATCCTTTTAATTAAAGTCCTAGGTTAGCTCGAGCCTTACTCGCTTTATTAGCTTTCCGAGGTAATATATTAATCGCTTTAATTACTTACGCCTTCATTTAATACTCCTAATAACTTAAAGTATTCTCTTAATTAGTTATTATATTAACTTTTTTTAATATCCTAATAAAAGAGATATATCGTAGCTCTTAATTAAGTATATCTACTATATTCGTTATACGTTCGTAAGGGCTCTTATTACTTCGCTTTATATTATTATTATCGTACGCGAACCTTCTCGTAGCTTTACCAGGTTAATACCTAGTAACGCTTCTTCCTATACTTAAGCTCCTATATTATAAGAGAAAAATCTCCTACTCTTTCGTAGTAGCTTTCTCCCTCTCCTCTTTTCTTTTATAAAGGCATATCTAGAGCTAATCCGATACGCTTCTTTTTAATTCCCTATCGCTTTTAGTTACGTATATAACCTATATATTACTTTATTCGCGCGTATTTTATTTAAGTAAGTTATTTCTTAATTACGGTACTTCCTTGCTATCGCTCGCTATCGTAACGAGCTTATAATAGTATATTAACGTAAGCTATATGTTAATATAGTAGGCGCGAGGAATAAGATAAGCTTACGTTTTAGTAATATTAATACGGGTATAAGTAATTAAAAGCTAATAATTCGATAAAATATCCGACCGTTTTAACTCTTACGAGATCCTTATTAGTATCGATAGCGCGGTTAAGATATTAAGCGATAGAATAAATTAATTCCGTAACTACGCCTAGATATTCGTCGAGGAGCGAGCTTAAGACCCCGCTATACCCGACTAAGGTCTAGCCGAATACGTAGAGCTAGTTACTTAATTTACCGTAATAAAAGGAGCTATTACTATCCTAGATACTCCCGCGGCCGTTAAGATTATTTTAATTATTACTTTTAACGCTACCGAAAAGCGACGTAATATATTCCTCGACGTTATTATCGATCGCTTAAATAGCTTTACCCGCGATATCGCGGTTAATATATATATCTCGGTAGTTATTATAGGTAGTTCCTTTTTTAATACCGGTATTAATAATCTCTTTATATACCGCGATAAGGAAGAGTAATTTATTTACCGATATATAAGTTAGTTCTTATATTATAATTATTATAAGTTATAAGCCTTTAATTAATTATTTACTTTAAATTTCCGATCGAGGTTAAGTTATAGTATGAAATATTATAGAACTACGCTTCCTTAAGCGTCGTATAGCCCGCCGTATTCCTTCGCTCCTTAGAGCCTTCCTTATATTAAAGCCTAAGGCCGTATCTCGTAAACGGGCTCGTAAGGAAAATAGCTCTAGAGGTAAGGCTCGTAAATAACGAGCCCGTTATATTAAACGGAAATAAATACGTAAAGATTTAAAGCGAGAGAAGGTCCGTCGCGTTATTAATAAATACGGGGCTATAAAGCTAAATAATAATAATAATACTTCCGAGTTTATACCTCGGGACGTAGAGATTACGGATAGCTTTATAAAGGGCGATTCCGGGAGCGACTTAAACGTAATTATTTAAACTACCCCGGGATTCCGTTAAGCGCTTATTATTATAACCGAATAAGAATTAGTAGTTGCTTTTATTTCGAAAGCCTAGGCCGCCGCCGTATTAATAGCTCCTAAGGAAACCATCGGTAAGTACCGAGTATTTATTAAGCCGTTATTATATATATTAGGTATTCTTACGGAAGCTCGGGGTAGGAAGGATAATTCCTTTATTATTATTACCGTCGTCGCGCCGACGCTTATTCGCTTAACGAAAACCGGCGGCCTTCTTTTTCTTTTAAGTTACGAATAGCTTAATAATCGCTCGTTTATCGTTAACGATACTATACTAAGTCTAGGGAAGCGCTATCGCGTTAGCGTTACCGCCGTTTTTATTCTTATTCCTAGCTCGGTTCTTTTTTTTATATTCGCGCTTAAAAAGTAAGCTTTTAATAAAAGTAACTCTCTTAAATTCGAAACGATTCCTATCGTTATTCTTATTATTATCCGTTAGTTAACCGAGCTAAGCTTTATCCTTATTACTCGCGTTTCTCGAGAGCTTTTAATACGATTTAGTTCCTAGGAAGCTACCGAACTATCGCCTACGTTTAAAGGAATCGGTCGAGTTACCCGAGCTAATAGTAATATAGCCTCGCTATTTCTCGTTATTACCGAGGAGTACGGCCCGCGTAACGATATTCCTTATTATCGGTATATTAATAGCGCTATATAGTATCGCTCGACGGAAAAGTATTTCCAATCTTTAGCTTTTATTAATCGTTACTTACGTTATTCGCGTAGTTATTCTTACGTAGCTTTATAAGTATCCCTTAAAGTTATATAAGGTTTCGTTAAGAGCTAATTAATTATAGTTATCCTCGCGTTATACGTTTTACTTAGCGGCTTATCGCTACTTAAATAACCGACCTTAACTTTAAAGTAATAAGTTCCGAGCTTTCTTTATCGTAGATTACTCTTTTAATTATATTACTTTAAACTACCGCTTTTCGCGAAGAAATAAAGGAGTTACTTCGTTAGTATTATTCCGAGTAATAGCGTTAATTTATATTACCGCTTATTACCGAGTCGTTACGCGGATAAGCGATTACGGATACTCTCGCTTAGGACGATAGCTTTCTTACTAAACGTAAATAAGTCTTAACTCCTACCCGTTTCCCTCGTAGCTCTCGTACTCGCGGTAGTCGCGTCCGTAATAAGATTAGCCGATAACGCGCTACCCGTACTTCTCGCCGGTCCGCTCGTTTCCGTTAAAGTACTTAGGTTAATATTAAACGAAGAACTACTTCCGCTTAAAGCTTTATTCCCGTTATTATTAACCCGGATATTATTAAATTAAGCTTCGAATAATTATATACGGTTTAATAATAATAAAACTAATAATACCTTAGCTCCGGCTAAATTAAGTAATCTAAAAAATGGATATAACCTTAGAATAAGTACTAGAGCCGGTAGTTTTAAAGGTCGTTAGGTTTTCGGGAGCTTTAAGAATATTATACTAACTTTATTATATAAATTAGTTCTTTCGTTAAAGGGAGAAGTCTTATTACGCGTAGATTCTTTTTAGATTAATATCCTTACGTCGCTCTTCGAGTAAAGTATATTATTCTAAGTTAGTTCTTCTTATAGTTAAACTAAAATCCTACGTTACTTTCGTATTATTTAAGAGCTTTAATATCGTTATTTCTCCTTTTATATCTTAAAGGTTAAATAACGATTTAAAATACTCGAATAATTAACGAGGAAGAGCTTTGGTTAATTTATCCGCCGGTATTTACCCTATAGGTAGATAAAGTATCTCGAAGGAGCCCTTTTATCGCTCTTATCGGAGCTATAAGTATTATATATCTATATAACGGAGTCTTATATTAACTCTTTCCTTATCTTCTACGATTAATTTAATGGTTTATTAATTATCGCTATAGATTATTTATAGCTTTCCTAGATTTAGGGTAATATTCCTAAAAAAGCGTTTAAGAGCTATCGTTTCCTTAGTTATATGTTCTAATCTTAAGAGCTTAGCTTCGGTTATCGACGTCGAAACTATAGCTTAACGAACTACCTTCTATACTATCGGGCCTTTAAAGAGCGATATAATATAGCCTTATAACGATTTTCTAGTTTCTAGATCGTCTACGAAAGAAGCGTCGCTAGCGATTAATAGCGCTTATATATTATTACTCTTACCTTTATACCTAATATTAAAGTAACGCGTAATATAAAGGTATCTAATCGTTTAATTAACGGCTTTTATATACTAAGGTCCCGGATTAATAAGGAAGTAAGAGAATTATAACGTAGTAAAAGTTACGTCCGGGCGGATTATAATTACGTTATAGAATAACGACCCTACTTTTTCCTAATATTCCTTAATTTATTACTTCGACGCGACGCTTATAAATTTCATAAGCTCGATAATCGGTAATAATATTATAAGGAATTAGTTATTATCCGCTAAGTTAAAGCGACCTACGATCTTTTCGACGTAAGCGTCGTATACTAAGGTTATCGTTTAGTTTTCGCGATTACGTATTATCCGAATTTCTAAATACTAGCTTACTAGCCTTAGCTCCTTTATTATATAGGTAGTCTTTAACCCTTAAGCTACCTTTTAAGCCATAAAATCGTTATTCTTATCGTATATAAGTAGTAGGTCGTCGACGTATATTAGTACGAATACTTCCCTTCTTAGTATATAGAATATATATAGCTCTTCCGGAGAGCTTTAAAGTCTTAAACGGGTAAGGATACTCTCGAGTTCCCTAAATTAAAGTAGAGGTAAGTCTCGGAATCCGTATACTACTTTTATAGTAAGCGCGTACTTTTCCTCTTATTTAAATCCGTTTAATAGCTCGATTAGTATTAGGTCGTCTTCCGGTCGAGCTACGTTAAGAAAAGCGTTCTTAATATCGAATTAATCTACCTTAAGATTAAAATAAGCCGCGATTATTATTATTATTCGGAAAGATTTTACTATAAGTATTACTATATACGTTAATTCGAGTAACCCCTTCGGAAGGAGATCTCCTCGCGTAACCAAACGCGATTTATATTTATCGAGATAATTATCTTTATCGAATTTATAATCGAAAACCTACTTTAACGATATTAGTTTAATCTAAGTTTAATCGCGATTAATGACTTTTTAAACCCTAGCGCTTAAAAAGGTATTTATTTCCGACCTAGCGTTTTCCTTAAAACGATTCCTTAAGGAATAACTATTAAGCTTTTTCTACGTTTTTAGAAGCTTAATTAGTTTATCGCGATGAATTATTATCTTACCGTGCGCTACGCTTAGTCGCTCGGCTTATACCTATTTAAAGGTAGTTATAATAATTAAATGTAGCGTAATAAAAGATTAATCGTCTTACGTTCCGTCGAGCTAATTAGGTAAAAATATAGAAGTAAATTCGTATTAATTACGGTCGTTCGTTAGATTAATTAGCCTACTGGAAGCTATGCCTAATATAAAGGCGCCGGTATTAATCTATCGTTTATTTAATCCCTCCTCTTCGGGACTTTTTCCTCGCTTCCTCCGGTTATAGCGCGTAGCTAAGGGATATACTTTACGGTTATATTTCCTCCGCTTTTTTTTAGATAATAAGGATGGATTTAATAGCTCGCTAAGCTCGGATTAAGCGGATTATTCTCGATTCCGAGGGATACTAAGCTCTTTATTAATCGTCGCTTCGTTAGGATAATATACTATTTAATCGGTACTAGTTTCTACGCGATTATTCGTTACGATGCCTCGCTTTAGTTACGAAGGGCTCCCTATAGAAGCCCTTTAGCCGTTAAACGGTCCCGAAGGAAACTCTAGTATTAGCCTAGGACTTAAGAGCTTATTAAGTTAATCCGATTTCTCCTTACTCCCCCGCTTCGTTAGTTCTAGAGCTTAGGATTCCGCCTTTAGTTATTCTTATATCTCTTTTTCCTAATCGAATAGTTCTAAGGATTCTTCTATGGATTAAATCGAAGCGTTTAAAGGCGTTTATAGTCGATCGTTTAAAAGTTAATCGTTTATAAATCTAACTTTCTTTTGGATTAGAATAACGGATTCTCCTTTTTCCGGAGCTTTTTCCGGTTTAGGTTTACCTACCCCCGAGTTCGGGTTAATAAACTAAGTTATATTTAGACTATCGATCGGAATAAGCTCGTTATTCCCGAGTTAAGGTAGCTCGTTAATAGACTTTATAATAAAGGGAGCTTACGAATCTTAGATATCTAGAGCTTCGATAATAGCTTCCGTTATATTATTAATAACTTTACCCGTAAGGTCGATTCGGTTTAGCTCCTCTTAAGCGAGCTCTTCGGTTTATAGCTCTTCGGACTTATCGTAAAACGTTTCTTTATTAAAAACGACGTTTCTAGTTAGCATTATTCTCCTTAGTTTAGGAACCTATACTCGGTATAGGTTAAATATATAATATCTAACTAAATAACTAACGTAAGCTCTCGGTTTAACTTTAAACCCTTTTCTATCGAGATTTTAAGCGCGTTTTCCTAATAAAGGGTACGCGCGATACCCGTACGTATAGATTCCGTATTAGTTTAGCCTTAGGTTACTCGTTAGCTTCCTTATAAGCGTAGATATATACCATTTAAAGTAAACGGTAAACTAGGTATTAAGTAATTTATAAGGCGAGCGAAGATAGTATATATAGCTCGGGCTTATATTTATTAAGTATACCGTAGCCTTTACGTATTTAGGCTATAGCTTTTTTAGGAGCCTTACTTCTATCCTTATTTTAATTGGTTTAACGATAATAAATTATCCCGCTCTCTTACCCCTATTAATTAGCTCTTTAGTATTCGCCGGTAGTAACTCGAGATTAATACCTTCTTCCTAAGCCTAGATTTTATATCTAGTTAGGCCTTTAATTCCGATTATTACTCGTTCGTTATCGTATTAAAGCTTATAGATCGAGAGGCGGAACTATCGTCGTACCTATCTTTTAAAGAATCGAATAGTCTTCGTAATTAAGTAACCTTATTTACTTTTAAGGGTCTTTACCGAGAGCATTCCTTTATATTTATCTTTAATAACGAGTATTTATTTAAAGCCGTCGTATCTTTCCGGAAAGTCAAATAAATCCTAGTATATACGCTAAAAAGGGCGTAATAAGCGATATAATAATAATCGGCGTAAAATTATTCTCTTGCCTATCGTAAGCCTATAATACTTATACTTAAGCGTAGGTATACCGTTAATTTCGATATTCTAGGCATACTTTACGAATACTTTAAGCGCTTCCGGGCTTAGGTACCTAGCTTTAAGGTACTAAAGTTCCTCGGAGCCTTTTTTCGGTTTTATTTAATTTCTCGATTTTCTTTATCGGGTCTCTTTTCCTTTAATAGTCGGAATAACGACGAACGATATTACGTTATATAATATTATTATAGGCGTACGTAGCGGTATTACGAAAAGAACTTACGAATAAACAAAGAACTACTTAAATTTAAAGAATATTAAATTATAACGACGTTCGAACTTTCTTATAATAAACCCGTTTTTAATCGTCCCCCGACGAAAAGAATAATTAAGACTATAGTACTAAATATTAATAATAAAAAGCTTTACTTCGGAAATAATATTAATATAGAAATCTTTAACGAGAATAACGTCTTTAAGCGTAAGGTCGATCGTAAGCTTACCCGACTTATCCTAAAGGTAGTTCTTAATAACGCGTATATTAGTGCCGGTAATAGGAAAGCTCGTAATATTAACTTCGATAATCTACCCGTCTTTAGCGGGATCGAAGGAACCTTCGATTAATAAATTCCGGTTATTAATAAGGTAAATAGGTCCGTAGTTATCGAAGATAGTACTTTCGGAAAGGAGATATCGTATTAAATCTATGGTAGAAAATACCCCTACGTTAGAGGTTATATAAACGATACGTAGGTCGATTATCGTTACGTTAATATTACCGGACTATTTATTATTCTTATTACGCTTATTCCGAAGTAGGTTAATTCCGGAAGAGCTACCTTAATTAGGAGCGGTAACCTTTCATTCGTCGCTTTTAATAAAGGCTCGGAATAAGGTAAAATCGCTTAAGTTATACCGTTATTTAGTAGTTAGTTTTACGTCGTCGGGTATATATAAGATTTATCGTAGCGTTTTACCGGTAATCGCGAATTAAAGGTTAACGCATGCCTCCGGAGCCTAACGGTATTATTTATTATATGGATATTTATTAGCTTTAGCATTATCGGTCGAGCTATTAAAGCTATTAAAGCTACTAGCGTTAGTCGCTCCGGCTTTATATTTTAAAGTAGCTCTTTAATACGTAGCTAAGATATAAAGGCCTAATTTACCTATCTTCTTATCCTCGGAAATAAAAGCTCCGAGTACTTTACCTAGCTTTATAAGGAAAAGTAGCTATCGTTTAAGCCGGTCCGCCGTAGTTAGTTTAATAGTCGCGCGAATAGCTTAGTTTAGAGCGATCTTAGCTTTAATAACTTCGAGGAAGTCCTTCGCTCCGAGTACGCCTCGGATTTCGTTAATATCGTAAGCGAGAGCTCGGTAGTAAGCGTTATTCTAAGTAATAAAGAATTACTCTTCGTAGAGAGTACCCGCTTTTACCTTCTATAAGACCTCGCGGTACTTTTAGCGAACGAACGTTTACGTAATAATAAAGATAGAAGCGAGGTAATCGCGGAATAATTTTACGGTATTTTAAACGTTCGGCTTAAGTCCCTAAGCTTTAAGTTATATACCGACGAGCTCGAGATAATTAATAAAAACCGAGGATATAATTTAATAATAAAGAGCTCGGTAACTTTTACTAGCGATAATAGCTTAAGATTCCTAAGAGCGACTTTATTCGAATAATTACTTATATTCTTCGATAAAGAGGTAACGCGGGTTTTCGGTTAAAGCTTTCGGCTCCTCCTTACGGGTCTTAAGATCTTTCTTAACCTATTCGTAGAAAGCTTAAAGGTACTACTTCTTCGCTCGCTTCTTTTCTTAAGTAATAAATTTTTTAAGCGATAGAAGTATCGCCGAACTTAGCTTATAATCGTTCGTATTAGGATTAATATCCTTCTAAATATCGAATTACTCGGCGTAGTTTTAGAAAGTAATAAACTATCGTAGATATTCGTCGAAGTTACGTAGGTTAATATTAATATATAGCTTCTTAATAAAGAAGTCTCCGCTAATACTAGTTATTACTATAGATATATTACTCGAGAGGAAGACGAAAGCGATATTTAAGAGAAAAATAATTAATCCAGAGATTAAAAAGATAAAGATAAATAATAAGATTATTCTTAAGCTTATATAATAAGACCTTAATTAACTTAGCTCCTTAGAAGGACTACCGGGCTTATAATTAATACGTAGATCGGAAGAGCTACGTAGGTACTAAGGTTACTTCTTAGGAATAACGGAAGGTAGGAAGAAGAAGGTAAATTAATTAATTATTTAAGAAGAAAGGAGATTAATAAAGGAGATACGAGTTACCTATATATAAACGATAAGGAGCTACGAGCTATATTATATAAGCGAATTAAAAGCTATATTAGGTAAGCGAATAACTCGAGAAGGAGTAAGGAGCTATATATAAGTAGCTCTTTATATAATATCCTATTAAATACCTGATATAAGCTTATAGGTTTACCTTAAGCCCTTTCTTATTAAGATCCTAAGTACGTTTTCCTATTAAGGGATACGCGCGATACCTATATATAAAGATTCCGTTTAAGTCCGGTCGTAGGTCGCTCGTTAGCTTCTTTATTACCTCTAGATTATACTATCTAAAGTATTACTTAAACTAGGTATCTAAGAGCTCGTAAGGTATACGAAGATTATAAGCTTAGCTAAAGCTAATATTAATTAGATATGCTACGGCTTTAACGGTTTTTAGCTATAGTTTCTCTAATAGCCTTACTTTAATCCTTATCTTAATCGACTTAACGATAATGGTTTATCTTACTCTCTTACCCCTACCGGTTAACTCCTTAATATTAGCCGGCGGGAGTTCGAGATTAATACCTTCTTCTATTACTTAGATCTTATATCCGGATATACCTTTAATGCTTATTACTAAGCGCTCGTTATCGTAACGTATCTTATAAATTAAGAATCGGAATTACTTCTAAACCTATTTTTTAAAGAATCGAAGAGTTCTTATTATTAATAGACCTTACTTACTCTTTAGTATCTTAACTTATAACATTCCGCTAAATTTATCCCTTATTACGATAAGCTACTTAGACCCGTCGTAACCTTTAAGGTAGTTAAATAAATCCTAATATACCTTTTAAAAAGAACGTAGCGAGCGATATATTAATAAACGGCGCGAGATTATTCTCTTACCTATCGTTTAATTATAATACTCGTACTTAATTATGGGCATACCGTTAATATTAACGTTCCGGGCGTTTTTAACGAGGGTTCTAAGCGTCTTAGGATTAAGATACCCTGCTCGTTAATGCTAGAATACCTCGGAGTCTTTTCTCGGTTTAGTAGTATTTCTCGATCTTTTCTACCGGACGTTTCTTTCCGGGAAATAAGGTATTATGACGATTAACGTTACGCTACGTAGAATATTCGATAGTATTATAGATAATATTACGGGTAAGACGTACGAGTAAGAAAAGAACTACTTAAATTCGAAAAAGACTAGGTTAAAGCGTCGCTCTAGCTTCCTTACTATAATGCTATTCTCGAGGGTTCCATTCCTTAAAGTATAATCTAAACCGTAAAACTAAATACCTATACTACGAAGTTTCGCCTTAGAGATAATATTAACGTAGAAATCTTTAATAAGTACGACGTCCTTAAGCTTTAGATTAAAGGTAAGCTTATTAGATTAATCTAAGATATATTTCTCGATAATCTTACGACCCGTATTAGTAATAGGAAAGCTCGTTATATTAGCTTCGACCGTTTATCCGTTTCTAGTAGGAACGAACGACCCCTTTACGAGAAGATTACGATTATTAATAAGGTAAACTACTCTATAATTATCGAAGACGGTACTTTCCGATAATAAGTATCGGATTAGGTTCATAATAAAGTAGATCTTAATCTAGGTAAATAGGTATATAATACGTAAGTCGATTATTATTACGTTAATATTAATTAATTAAGTAATAGCGTTATTTCCTTCCCCGTTCCCGGAGCGATTATTAGGTATATTATTTACGGGAACGTCCTACCCCTAGCGGTTAATTTAGTTTCGGAGCTTAACGTATTTAAATAAGTCGTATCGAGCTTTGATTTTTCGTATAATATTAACCGGGATTAGCTTTAAGTTACGTATAGTCTAATTAGTAACAGACTTCTACAGGATTCTATAAGAGCGAGTTACCTATAAATATGGTTTACCTCTGGATTTATAAGGGTATTCGTAGCTCGTTACTTTTCCTTAGCCGCTATTATTACTTAATTTCGCTTCTAGAGTCGGTCCTTAATAGGTTATTACGAAAATCCTATAACTTAATTTACCTTTCTACTTATTCTCGGTAGCGAAAACGCTAAATACGATGCCTAATTACTTAAGGGTCTTTAGTTATTCGCCGAGTTTATTAGCTTTAATAAGAGTAATTAATACCCGTATAGCCTAGTCGATTATAATCTTAGCCCCGATTATTTCGAGGAAATCCTTTGCTCCTATACCGCCCTTAATCTCGTTAATATAATAAACGCGAGTACGAAGGAAGGTATGTTATTATATAACGTAGAATTATTCGGAATTATAGGTACCTACCTTTATTCTTTAGAATACCTTACGGTATTCTCGCCTAACGAGCGTCTTAAAAGCGGCTTCGGTAGGAGTAATTTACTTATAGAGGATCTTTACGAGATTTTAAATAATCGGGTTAAGGTCTAAGAATTATATCTCCATATTAGCTACCTTAAGAAACCCTACGGAAATAAATACGAAAATCTAACTATAGAAAACCCTATGCTATTTATTAGTAGCTATAACTTAAGCCTCGATCGTTATTTATTAGGAAACGAACTTATTATACGCTACCGTTTATTACTCTCGAGTTCGTGCCCTAAGCCTTTGTAGTTAATCTCCTCGGTCTTCGGTTAGGATCGACGCTTATTCGTAGACGGCTTTTTTATAGTTTTCTTTAAGGAATTCGTTCTCTTAAGTAATATATTCCTTAAGAATACCTATTACGACTCGAGTAGCGTTAAACTTAGCTCCATTTAATTTAACGTCCTTTTAAATACCGAATTAAGTAGCTATTAACTTAAACGTAAGGAACTAACGTAGCTACTTATCGTAAGCTCGTAGGTAAACGTTAATAAGGATTTTATCTAGGGAGAATTCGGACGTATTAATTGTTATAGCGAAATAAGTAAGCGACTATTTAAAGCTAAATATAAGAGTAAAGTACCGGTATAAAAATAAGAAGGAAGTATAATCGTAAGATCTAAGAGATAGATAAATATATATTACTTACTTACGCTAGAATAACCTAAGTAATAATAGCTCCTTAAAAGTACCCCGGGCTTATAATTATTACGTAACTACCGAGAGCTAAGCTTAGATTAATAAGTTATTCGGAAAGGAAGTAATGAAATAAAGGTTAGAAGGTATATATTAATTAATTAAAAAGGAAGGAAAGCTATTAGAGAATATAAAGCGATTTATAGGTATATATAGTAGTACTTAACTAGCTTAGGTAAGCTAAGTAGTTTCTACTAAGGGTATATACCTACGTAATATATATATTATATGTTTATTACCTAATAGGTAAGAACGTTAACTAGCGCGTTATATAAAGCGGGGTCGACTTTTCGGGTATTATTACCTTTTTAATATCTAGAATACGATTTAACCTTTCGGGCGACGTATTCGAATATACCGCGCTCGTAATATAGTCTAACTATCCGATCGTAGGTCGAAATACGTTCCCTATGGCCGAAATTCTCGTAGTAATCCTTAACTATAACTTTTCGTAGTTTCTCCTGGTCGAGAACTCGTCGCATACCCTTATATTTCTCGGGCTTCCTCCATAGGATACCCTCCGAAACGACGTATTTAAGCGCTTTCTTTTTAAACCGGGTCTTTCGCTTTTAGTATCCTATTAATCGGTTATTTCTTAATTAAATAGGTAGTTAAAATCGCGTAAGAAACGTTATTATTTCTTATAACTTTATCGACTATTTTTCTTATAGTTATAACGGTAAGGCTTTATCGTTAGATTATTCGACGACGTTAAGTAATACGAATATATTTACGTATATTATATTAAGCTTATTACGTAAATATATACTATAGTAGTACGGTAGATCTAAACTACGTAGCCTTTTAGATATTTATTTATATAGGTCGCGTACTTATATTTTCATTAGTTAGACTTAGACTTATAGATATTATAGCCTATAGTTATTTATTCGTTTCTTGCCATGCCTTTTCTCGCGATCCTCGTTACTCTTACCCTTTTCTAATAGTCCTCCTTTATTAACTGCCGTTTTTAGCTAGCCGACTAACCGATTATAGCTATTTATAGTAAGGAAAAGCAAAGCGTACGCGATATTAAAAACCCGGATAGGTTCATTCGAAAGTATATTCTATAAAAGACTATAATACGTACGATGGTTTAGGATAAATAAAACTAGTATCGCTATATTAATCGAGAGATAAGGAATCTAATATAGTTATCGTATCTTAGCTATGCCTCTTAGTCGTAGAGATATAGTAGTCGCTAGCCCGAAGGCATAAGAGGTAAAGGGAGAAAAGAAGTAAAATGCAAAAGTCACTTATTCGGCTATAGCGGTACGACGAAGTAACTTAAGCGCCTATAACTAAGATAAATATACTAATCGGAGAACGACGAATCTAATAACGAAAACGAATCTTTAATTAAGGTAAAAATAGCAAAGATAATAATCTAGTTAAGTAATAAATTAAATAATAAGTATAGCATATCCCGTACTTACGGGAGCTATAGTTACTTTATATAGGTATAAGGCTTATCGTAACGTATTACGTAATATATTAAGAGGGCATATCTTACTATATCACTATAATAATTATAATCTTAGTTAATCGGTACTAGGCTAGTTATTAATAATTAGGCAGTCCTTATTTCGTACCTCCGTTAGCGTACCTACGCTACTCTTATTTAATAGCGACTACCTAATAACTCGTCCTTACCTTAGCCTTAGGAGCGACCTTTTACGACCGTTTTTATAGTTAATAGGTTTAGGATACGACGATTAAAAGATTCCCTGTTTTTTAATTAATTAGGAGCTATTTTCGTAACTTTAAAGCCGTTTTCGTGGCTTTTAGCCTTAGCTTTTTAGGTTAGGTACTAGGATTAATAGGGAGGGTAGATAACTATGGCGATCATTAATAACCACGCCCTCCTATTAGCTTTTAATTAGCTTACCTAAAAGCTCGTTCGCCGATTAATAGATCTATCCTATTCTCGTTTCTTAGTTATCTCTTTTAAAGGAGCTATGCCCGTTTTACCCGGTTTCGCCTTCGTTTTTTAGTACCTAAATAGCCGTTTTCTTAGTTAATCTAATACCGTTACCGCTATTACCCCCTTTTTATAATACGTATTTAAAGGCATCCGTTATTTACCGATCGATTTATTTTAATTATAAGATACTTACCGATAGCTCCGATCGCTCTTATTTTATCCCTACTAGTTAGTTACGGTACCTAAGGAGATTTCTCCTTAACTAATAGGTATTACGATGCCCTTAATTACTAATAAGATACCGATAGACCTAATACCTACGAACCTAATAAGGGAACCTACCGATTAGCCTAAAAGACCTATATAAACGATACCGCGATATACGAATTAAATAAGATATTAAATAAGAAAGCCTAGAAAAAATAGTTATAAATTATAGTCGGAAATAATTATAATATTACCTAGAGACCCCTCTTATCGCCCTTACCGATATATAGTTAATAAAAAAAGCCTAGAAAGCCCTTAGAACGACGTATAGGGGAGGGATCGAGGGTTAAGGGAAGCCCGGTAAATGCTACCGGACGAATAATAGCCAGAAACGAGTTATAGAAACGGATATAAATAGGATATATTAGTTAGTTATAGGATCAGAATTAATTAAAAGGATCGGTAATAGCCATAAACGAGAAGAACGGGATTACGTTATATCGTATGGGATTATTTCTTTATTTCTTACGGGAGTTACGCTTATTTTACCTGCCCGTTATAATTCCTATTTTCCTAACGGATCCCTATTTCTTAGTAGCCGTAATAAAGCTATCTCGCTCTTAGTTAATTAGGGTTAATTAGGAATAGGTTAATTAGGTTAGTTTATAGGTTATAGCTTCGCTAGCCCTATTATTATTAAACCTTTCTTAATCTTTCCTATTATTTCCTATTAATCGTTAATTAAACTAACTTAGCTCCTAATTAATTACGATTAAATAGGTTCGGGATTAATTAGGTTTAAGATTAGGTTTAGGATTAGGTATAATTATAATTAGTTACCTACCCTATTACCTACTTATTACGATGTTACGTAGCTAGCGAAAGCTAAGCTTAAGTTAATAGGTTATTCGTAAAGAAAGTAATGAAATGAGGATAAGAAGGTATAGATTAACTAACTAGAAAAGAAGGAAAGCTACTAAAGAGTATAGAGCGATTTATAGGTATATATAATAATACTTAGCTAGCTTAGGTAAGCTAGGTAGTTCCTACTAAGGGTATATGCCTACGTAATATATCCCTTAATTAAGCTTACGATAGTAAGGTTAATTATAATCCTTTACTTACGATAATAACCTAAGGGATTATTCCTTAGTCTCGCTATGCCTCGTTAAGGTTAATCGATTATTAGGTACCCTATTTCGGGCTCCCCTATATTTCCTTATCCGTATATGCTCCGGTTTATTACTAGTAGTATTTTCTCCTAAGTTATTTACTCTTCGTATCCCCTACTTAGTATTCTATAGTCTATTATAAATGAAAATAATTACTCGTATAATTATCCGTATAATTACTCGCTTTCGATTAAGCGGTAGTTAGTTATATAAGTAATATAGTAATAATAGTAGTAATAACTCTAGTATTAATACTAAGATTTAATCTCCTTTATTACTATCGCATACGCTTACGCGCGTTACCTATACTAACCGATTCTACCGTTTCTCTTACGAAGGCGGTTAAGTATAAATATATCTAGGATTTCTCGCTCTCGAATTAAGCGTACCTTTCTTTCTTCCTTTCTTCCCTAGGTTATTTATTATAAGTATATATACCTAACTATAATTAAGTAATTTTATTAATTACGCGATCGTAAGTTAATATAACTAATAAAGCTTCGTTAATTTATTATCGTAAGGTAAGTCTACTTCCTTTATAATCTACGCCGAACGTAGCTCGCGTATTATACGAGTCGTAATATACTTTTATTAAGCGACCGTAAGATAATAGCCTAACTTATTACGGTAAGGGTTATTATTTACGATTAATATATTATTCTTAGTATTAAAATATCCTAGAATAATAAAGCGACCGTTAGTTATTTTATATTAATAAATAAGAGGTTATTTAAAATAATCTATTTATTACTTACTCGTTATTTATCGGTAGTAATATAATACCGTAATTAACGATCTTTTAATATATTTAATACTTAAAAGCTTCGTAAGATAATACTAGCGCTTTAAGGTATCGTAGCCTTACTAAAGTAAAGGGTACTCGGCTTTTCCGCCGCGAGCTCTTAATTTATTTCCCGTATTCGTACGGGAGGTAGCGTTAGAGCTTCGGCCGGTAATCTTACTCGCCGCGGAAGGATATCCTTTATTCCCGGGTCCGGGGCCTTAATTATCGCTTAGCTCCTTAAGGACTTCTTTATCGACGAAAGCGACGTCGATATAATCGTATTTAACGCCTTAATATAACGTACCTAAGCCTTAGTTACTCGCGCTTTTTAGGATATCGTATCCCGAGTTATTAAGGTTTCTACCGACGAATCCTTTAAGGAAGAATCTTCCGAGGAAGACTTCCCTTTCTTATACGAAGGAATAATCGAGGAAAACGACCGCCCGGTTATATTAATTATTCGTAAGGTTCTTTCGCGTAAAATCCGAACCTAAACTCGCGTATATTAAATTACGTCTTCTAATAATATCGCCGTTATTCGCGTAACTTAAGCGGCCGCTATTATTATTATTCCGATTTATAATAATATCGTAAGACGAGAACGAAAATAAGATCGAAGCCGTAGCGTTCTTTCGGTTTCCGGAGCTACTACCGCCTCCGTTACTCTCTTTAGCCCGGCCGTTCCGGCGGTTCCGTTTAATACCTCCGTCGTACCGGCCGCTCTAACTTTTACTACCGTTATCCTAGGAACTACCTCGGTTATTTATAATCGAAAGTACGAAGCTTATCGTATAATCCTTTACCTAGGCTACGTACGTAATACGGCTTAGAATAGGTTTACTAAAGAATATTTCGATTCTTTCTAAAGTATCGGCCGCTATTACCGCTACTTATCCGGCTACGTTTACGTATCTTTTTAGGTCCTTTTATTTCCGTACGTCGAGGTCTAGAGCTAATATTACATAGGGCCGACGCTCTAGTTCTACCGGCTATTTATTTTATCGTCGCCTATATCGAATCCTCGGTTAATATATAAGCTTTATTTTACGTTAATTAATATTTATTAACGTTAATTATAAGCCTTTAAGCTCGTTACGATAATAAAGGAGCTCCTTACGCTTTATTAAAATAAAAAGTAAATATCCGCGGTACCCGAGATCGTGAAATTACGACGAAACGTAGCTAACTCCGGTTAGTTTACTTAGCTAAGCGTAAGTTCTTTCGCTACCGGCTTATCGATTACCGTAGCCGTATCCGCCCTTAACTTTATATCTATTAATCCTTTTATTACTTTAATTAACGTAAGTAGCGTTTCCGTCGGTTTATCGACCGTAATACTTAACGTAGCCTCGCTTATTATCGCTTCCGAGTAAGAATTAAATATAGAAATAAAAGACGTTAAAGGAAGGGAAGGAGGAAAGGAAACTTCCGAGGACGAAGAATAATCTTTTAAGGAAGTAATATTTAAGATCGCTCGCGCCTACGCGTTTATTTCTTTCGAATAATACTTATACGAAGTACTATACCGATAAGCCGACCGCTTATACGAGGAGATTATCGAGTACTAAAACGAACCCGCTAATGCTTATATCTTCCGCTAGTCCGACCGCGTTTATTATTCCCGTAATTAAGTTCTTTATTTTAAAGTAGCCTTCCTATATTAAGATCTAGGAGTAATACGAGTTCGGTATTTAGCGATAAGAAGAGCTATTTTTATATAGCGATAATACTTTATATCTATATATTAACTAATTAAAGGGAGAATTTACGTACCGTTAATACTTACGGCGATTCTTTAAGTATTATTATAACTATTTCTCTACGAGCGTTTTATAGGTTAAGGAATACTTTAAAGTACTCGAACGACTAACGTAATAGAGCTTTCGTAAGTCCGTTTATTAGTATTTAGTTAGTAAGGAGGTAGATTACTTCGAAGGTATCCTTTTAGTACTCCTAGCGTAGTTATATATTCTATATATCTATATAGCGTAGCTTAGTATTAATCCTTTCTTTCTCCTTTATTATTAGTCTTATCGTTTACTAATTATCGCTATATATCCTCTAAGGTTCTCCTAGCTCTAGGGTAATATCCCTAAAGAAACGTTTAAGAATTATCGTCTTTTTAACTATATACTTTAGTGCGAGTAGTTTAGCTTTAATCGTCGATATCGATACTATATCCTAACGAGCGGCTCTCCATATAATCGGACCTTTAAATAGAGATATTACGTATCCTTAAAACGACTTTCTTAACTTAGAATCGTTTATAAACGAAGCGTTATTATTAATTAAGAGTACTTAAGCGTTATTATTTTTACCTTATTACGTAAGTAGCGAAAGCTAAGCTTAGGTTAATAAGTTATTCGCAAAGGAAGTAATAAAATAAGGGTAAGAAAGTATATCTTAACTAACTAGAAAAGAAGGAAAGCTACTAAAGAGTATGAAGCGATCTATAGGTATATATAGTAGTACTTAGCTAGCTTAGGTAAGCTAGGTAGTTCCTACTAGGGGTATATACCTACGTAATATATCCCTTAATTAAGCTTACGATAGTAAGGTTAACTATAGTCCTTTACTTACGATAATAACCCAAGGGATTATTCCCTAGTTTCGCTATACTTCGTTAAGGTTAATCGATTACTAAGTATCCTATCTCGGGCTCCCTTATATCCCCTTATCCGTATATACTCCGGTTTATTACTAGTAGTATTTTCTCCTATGTTATATATTCTTTATATCCCCTACTTAGTATTCTATAATTTATTATAAATAAAAATAATTATTCGTATAATTATTCGTATAATTACTCGCTTTCGATTAAATAGTAATTAGTTATATAGGTAATATAATAATAGTAATAGTAGTAGTTCTAGTATTAATACTAGGATTTAATCTCCTTTATTACTATCGCGCGCGTTTACGCGCGTTACTTATGCTAACCGATTTTACCGTTTTTCTTACGAAGGCGGTTAAGTATAAATATATCTAGGATTTCTCGCTCTCGAATTAAGCGTACCTCTCTTTTTCCTTTTCTTTCCTAAGTTATTTATTATAGGTATATACTCCTAACTATAATTAAATAATTCTATTAATTACGCGATCGTAAGCTAATATAACTAATAAAGCTTTGTTAATTTATTATCGTAAGGTAAGTCCGCTTTCTTTATAGTTTACGTAAAGCGTAATTCGTATATTATACGAATCGTAATATATTTCTATTAAACGACCGTAAGATAATAACTTAGCTTATTACGGTAAGGGTTATTATTTACGATTAATATATTACTCTTAATATTAAAGTATCCTAAGATAATAAAGCGATTATTAGTTATTTTATATTAATAAATAAAAAGGTATTCGAAATAATCCGTTTATTACTTACTCGTTATTTACTAGTAGTAATATAATACCGTAATTAACGATCTCTTAATATATCCGATACTTAAGAGCTTCGTAAGATAATATTAGCGCTTTAAGGTACCGTAGTCTCGCTAAAGTAAAGGATATTCGGCCTCTTCGCCGTAAGTTCCTAGCCTACCTCCCGTATTTATACGGAGGATAATATTAAAGCTTCGGCCGGTAGTTTTACTCGTCGCGGAAAGGTATCCTTTACTTCCGGGTCCGGGGCCTTAGTTATCGCTTAGCTTCTTAAGAATTCCTTTATCGACGAAAGCGACGTCGATATAATCGTACCTAGCGCCTTAATATAACGTACCTAGGCCTTAGTTATTCGCGTTTCTTAGGGTATCGTATCCCGAGCTATTAAGGTTTCTACCGACGAATTTTTTAAGGAGGAGTCTTCCGAGGAAAACTCCTTATCCTTATACGAAGGAATAATCGAAAAAAGCGACCGCCCGGCTATATTAATTACTCGTAAGGTTCTTTCGCGTAAAACCCGAGCCTAGATTCGCGTATATTAGGTTACGTCTTCTAATAATATCGTTATTACTCGCGTAACCTAAGCGGTCGTTATTATTATTATTCCGATTCGTAGTAGTATTATAAGACGTAAACGAAAATAAGGACGAAACCGTAGCGCTTCCTCGGCTTCCGGAGCTACTACCGCCCCAATTACTTCCTTTAGCCCGGGCGCTCCGGCGGTCCCGTTTAATACCTCCGTCGCGCCGGCCGCTCCCGCTTTTATTACCGTCGCCTTAGGAATTACTTCGGTTATCCGTAATCGAAAATACGGAACTCGCCGTATAATCCCTTACTTAAATTACGTATATAATACGGCTTAAAATAAATCTACTAAAAAATACTTCGATTCTCTTTAAAATATCGGCCGTTACTACCGCTACTTATCCGGTTATACCTACGTATCTTTATAAGTATTCTTATTCCCGTACGTCGAAGTCTAAAGCTAATATTATATAAGGCCGACGCTTTAATTCTATCGGCTATTTATTTTATCGTCGTTTATATCGAAGGTTCTATCGATATATAAGCCTTATTCCGCGTTATTTAATATTCGTTAACGTTATTTATAAGCCCTTAAATTCGTTACGATAATAAAGGAGCTCCTAACCCTTTACTAAGACGGAAAGTAAATACCCGCGGTTTCCGAAACCGTAAAATTACGACGAAGCGTAACTAATTTTAATTAGTTTATTTAACTAGGTATAAGTCCTTCCGTTACCGGCTTATCGATTACCGTAACCGTATCCGCCCCTAGCTTTATACTTACTAATCCTTTTATTACTTTAGCTAACGTAAGTAGCGTTTCCGCCGGCCTATCGACCGTAATATCTAACGTAGCCTCGCCCGCTATCGCTCCCGAATAAGAGTTAGATATAAAAATAAAAGACGTTAAAAAAGGGAAAGGAAAAGAGGAGACTTCCGAGGACGAAGAATAATCTTTTAAGGAAATAATATCTAAAATCGCTTACCCTTACGCGTTTATTTCTTTCGAGTAATACCTACGCGAAATATTATATCGATAAACCGACCGCTTATACGAGAAGATTATCGAATATTAGAACGAACCCGTTAATACTTATATCTCCCGTTAATTCGACCGCGCTTACTACTCCCGTAATTAAGTTCTTTATCTTAAAGTAGCCTTTTTATATTAGGATCTAAAAGTAATACGAGTTCGGTATTTAGCGATAAGGAGAGCTATTTCTACCTAACGGTAGTACTTTATACCTATATATTAACTAGTTAAGGAAAGAATTTACGTACCGTTAGTACTTACGGCGACTCTTTAAGTATTATTATAACTATTTCTCCGCGAGCGCTCTATAGGTTAAGTAATACTTTAAAATACTCGAACGATTAACGTAGTAAAGCTTTCGTAAGTCCGTTTACTAGTATTTAATTAATAAAGAAGTAAATTACTTCGAAGGTATCCTTTTAATACTCCTAGCGTAGCTATATATTCTATATATTTATATAGCGTAGCCTAGTATTAATCCTTTCTTTCTTCCCTATTACTAGTTTTATCGTTTACTAGTTATCGCTATATACCCTCTAAGGTTCTCCTAGCTCTAGGGTAATATCCCTAAAGAAACGTTTAAGAGCTATCGTTTCCTTAGCTATATATTCTAATACGAATAATTTAGCTTTAATCGTTAATATCGATACTATGTCCTAGTAAGTAGCTCTTTATATAATCGGACCTTTAAATAAGGATATTACGTATCCTTAAGACGACTTTCTTAACTTAAAATCGTTTATAAACGAAGCGTTACTACTAATTAAAAGTACCTAAGCGCTATTACTCTTACCCCTATACCTTATGCTAAAAAAGCAAGTAATATATAGGTATTTAATCGTTTAATTAACCGCTTTAAAGTACTAAGGTCCTAGATTAGTTAGGAAATAAGATAGTTAAGACGCTACGAAAGCGACGTTTAAGCGTATTATAATTACGCTATAGAGTAGTAACCCTACTTTCTCCTAGTATTCCTTAACTTATTATTTCGAAGTAACGCTTATATACTTTACTAGCTCGGTAATTAGTAGTAAGGTTATCGGAAATTAATTATTATCCGTTAGTTTAAAGCGTTTAATAATCTTTTCGATATAAGCGTCGTATATTAAGGTTATAGTTCGTACTTTGCGATTACGTATTACCCTAATCCCTAAATATTACTTTACCGGTCTAAGCTCTTTCGTTTTATAAGTATCCTTTAACCCTTAAGCTACCTTTCGTACTATCGCTTCTAAGCTTTTATAGTTTATAACTAATATATCGTCTACGTATATTAATACGAAGACTTCTCGTTCTTCTATATAAAATAAGTACGGCTCCTTTAGAAAGCTCTAGAATCCTAGGCGGTTAAAGGTACTCTCGATCTCCTTAAACTAAAGTAGGGGTAAATCTCTAAACCCGTATATTACTTTTATAACGAAGGCGTATTTTCCCTCTTCCTTAAATCCGTTTAATAACTCTATAGGTATAAGGTTACTCTCCGGTTTTACTACGTTAAAGAACGCGTTTTTAATGTTATACTAATTAACTTCGAGGTCGAATTAAGCTACGATAGTTATTATTATACGGAAGGATTTTATTACTAACGTAGTTACGTAAGTACTTTCGAATAACTCTTTAGGCTATAAATCTCCTCGCGCTATTAAGCGCGACTTATAGGTAGTAAGGAAATTATCTTCGTCGAATTTATAATCGAAAACCTATATTAATAAAATTAGCTTTATTTTTATTTATTCGCGATTAATAATACGCTATACTTTAATACGTAGGAAGGCCTTAATCTTAGATCTAGCGTTTTCTTTAAATCGCTCTCCTAATAAATACTTATCTAAGTCCTTTTATATCTTTAGCGGTTTAAGTAAATCGTCGCGGTAAATCCTTATCTTATTAGGCGATACGTTTAATCGCTCGGCCTTCGTTTAATTAACGGCTACTACGAAAACTAAGTATAGCGTAATATATTTATCGTAGCTCTCTACTTATTATCCTTTTAATTAATTAAGTTAAAAGGTTATTACGAAGTCGAGCTAGCGATTTCTTAGGAGGTTATTCCTAGCCGTTAGGTTATCCGATATTACGTAGATTCTAATACTTAAGCTACCTATTATTTTATTCCTTTCCGGGCTTTCTTCTCTTTTCCTTTTACTATAACGGATAGTAAAAGAATAGACCTTTCTCTTACGCTACTTACGCTAAATAGTTTATAAGGATAGGCTATATTACTCCTTTTCTTCGGAAGAAGTACGCGTTTCTTTAGTTAATTACTCTAAAGGCTATTCCCGAGTATCTATTCCGTCGGCGAAGTATATTCGCCGCTCCGGACTTTCGGTACTTTCATTAATAGCCGTACCTAACTCTAATTACTTTATACTCCTTATCGGAATACTCTTACTTCCCGTAGCTTCCGCGGATACGATTAAAGTAAGTCTTAGACTCGGGAGCCCGTAAGATATATCCGCTTCTTCGTTTAATTTCTCCTAAGTTTCCGCTTCGAGTTACTTTTATATCTCCTACTCGATTAATTCGAATAGTTTTATTAGCTCTTACGGTTATTCGTTTTTAAACCTAACCGTTTCGTATTTTAAATTATCGGAATCTATTTCTAGTTCTTCTTTTAAAGGCTACTCCTCCCCTAAGTTAGGACCGGCGGACTAAGTCGTATTTAAATCCCCGTTACCCGAGGTAGGCTCGCTACCCCCGAGGGAAGTTAACTCGCTACTTAGCTTTCGATTAAATAATATAAGCGAATCCTATAGGTTTAATACTTCGATAATTAATTAAATAACGTTATTACTTATACGTATCGAAAGATTTATTCGATTAATTTCTTCCCGTTCGAGTTACTAAGCTTTTAGCTTATTTATTTAGCTATAAAACGTTTCTTCGTTAAAGATTATATCCTTAGTTAGGATTACTTTACCTAGCTTAGGAACCTAAATTCGGTATAGGTTACTAGTATAATATCCTATTAAATATCCGATATAAGCTCGTAGGTTTACCTTAAACCTTCTCTTATTAAGATCTTAAATACGCTTTCCTATTAAGGAATACGCGCGATACCCGTATATATAAATACCGTTTTAATCCGGTCGTAGGTCGCTCGTTAGCTCCCTTATTACCTTTAAAGTATACCATCTAAAGTACTACTTAAACTAGGTATTTAAGAGCTCGTAAGGTATACGAAGATTATAAACTTAACTAGGGCTAATATTAATTAAATATGCTACGGCTTTAACGGTTTCCGGCTATAGTTTCTTTAGTAGCTTTACTTTAATCCTTATTTTAATCGACTTAACGATAATAATCTATCTAACTTTCTTACCCCTACCGGTTAACTCCTTAATATTAGCCGGCGGGAGTTCGAGATTAATACCTTCTTCTACTGCCTAAATCTTATATCTAAATATACCTTTAATACTTATTACTAAGTGTTCGTTATCGTAACGTATCTTATAAATTAAGAGTCGGAATTACTTCCGAACCTATCTTTTAAAGAGTCGAAGAGTTCTTATTACTAATAAACCTTACTTACTCTCTAGGGTTTTAACCTATAACATTCCGCTAAATTTATCCTTAATTACGATAAGCTACTTAAATCCGTCGTAACCTTCCGGATAATTAAATAAATCCTAATATATCTTTTAAAAAGAACGTAGCGAGCGATATATTAATAAACGGCGCGAGATTACTCTCTTACCTATCGCTTAATTATAATATTCGTACTTAATTATAGGTATACCGTTAATCTTAACGTTTTAGGCGTTTTTAACGAAAGCTCTAAGCGCCTTAGGATTAAAATGCCTTACTCGTTAATACCAAAGTACCTCGGAGTCTTCTTTCGGTTTAATAATATCTCTCGATCTTCTTTACCGGACGTTTCTTTCCGAGAAATAAGGTATTATTACGATCGACGCTACGCTACGTAAAATACTCGATGGTATTATAAATAATATTACGGGTAGGACTTACGAATAAAAGGAGAACTACTTAAATTCGAAAAAAACTAGGTTAAAGCGTCGCTTTAGCTTCCTTACTATAATACTTTTCTCGAGGGTTCCATTTCTTAAAGTATAATTTTAACCGTAAAACTAGATACCTATACTACGAAGTTTCGCTTTAAAGATAATATTAACGTAAAAATCTTTAATAAATACGACGTCCTTAAGCTTTAGATTAAAGGTAGGCTTACCGGATTAATTTAAGATATACTTCTCGATAGTCCTACGACCCGTATTAATAATAGGAAAGCTCGTAGTATTAGCTTCGACCGTCTATCCGTTTCTAACGGGAACGAACGACCCCTCTACTAGAAAATTACGATCATTAATAAGGTAAACTACTCTATAGTTATCGAAAACGGTACTTTCCGATAGTAAGTATCGGATTAGGTCCATAGTAAAGTAAATCCTAATCTAAGTAAATAGGTACATAGTACGTAAGTCGATTATTATTACGCTAATATTAATTAATTAAGTAATAGCGTTATTTCCTTTCCCGTTCCCGGAGCGATTATTAAGTATATTATTTACGGGAACGTCTTACTCCTAGCGGTTAATCTAGTTTCGGAACTTAGCGTATTTAAGTAAGTCGTATTTAGCCTTAATTTTTCGTATAATATTAACCGGGATCGGCTTTAGGTTACGTATAGTCTAATTAATAACGAACTTTTATAAAATCCTATAAGAGCGAGCTACCTATATATATGGTTTACCTCTAAACTTATAAGGGCATTCGTAGCTCGTTACTTTTCCTTAGCCGCTATTATTACTTAATTTCGCTCCTAAAGTCGGTCCTTAATAGGTTATTACGAAAATTCTATAACCTAATTTACCTTTCTACTTATTCTCGGTAGCGAAAGCGCTAAATACGATAACTAATTACTTAAGGATCTTTAATTACTCGCCGAGTTTATTAGCTTTAATAAGAGCGATTAATATCCGTATAACTTAGTCGATTACGATCTTAGCCTTAACTACTTCGAGGAAATCCTTTGCTTTTATAACGCCTTTAATCTCGTTAATATAATAAGCGCGAACGCAAAGGAAGGCGTATTATTATATAACGTAAAATTATTCGGAATTATAAATACCTACCTTTACTCTTTAAAGTACCTTACGATATTCTCGTTTAACGAGCGTTTTAATAGCGGCTTCGGTAGGAATAATTTACTTACGGAAAATCTTTACGAGGTTTTAAATAATCGGGTCGAGATCTAGGAACTATATTTCTATATTAACTACCTTAAGAAAGCCTATAGAAATAGAAGCGAGAATCTAGCTATAGAAGACCTTATATTACTTATTAGTAGTTATAACCTAAGCCTCGATCGTTATTTGCTAAGAAACGAGCTTATTATACGCTACCGTTTATTACTCTCGAGTTCGTACCTTAAGCCTTAGTAGTTAATTTCCTCGGTCTTCGGTTAGGATCGACGCTTATTCGTAGATAACTTTCTTATAGTTTTCTTTAAGGAGTTCGTTTTCTTAAGTAATATACTCCTTAAGAATATTTATTACGACTCGAGTAGCGTTAAACTTAGCTTTATCTAGATAAACGTCCTTTTAAATACCGAACTAAGTAGCTATCGACTTAAGAATTAGGAACTACCGTAGCTACTTATCGTAAGCTCGTAAGTAAACGTTAACTAGAATCTTATTTAGGGAGAATTCGGACGTATTAGTCGTTATAGCGAAATAAATAAGCGATTATTTAAAGCTAGATACGAGAGTAGAGTACCGGTTTAGAAATAAGAAAGGAGTATGATCGTAAGATCTAAGAGATGGATAAATATATTACTTACTTACGCTAGAATAACCTAAGTAATAATAGCTCCTTAGAAGTACCCCGGGCTTATAACTATTACGTAGCTAGCGAGAGCTAAGCTTAAGTTAATAGGTTATTCGTAAAGAAAGTAATGGAATAAGGATAAGAAGGTATATATTAACTAACTAGAAAAAAAGGAAAGCTATTAAAGAGTATGGAGCGATCTATAGGTATATATAGTAGTACTTAGCTAGCTTAGGTAAGCTAAGTAGTTCCTACTAGGGGTATATGCCTACGTAACATATTATTATAATTATTTCTAATTAATACTTTTTCTTCCTAACTTATCCTATTAACCTTTCATTAAACTAGCTAGCTTTTAATTAATTAAGGTTAATCGGGATTAGGTTAATTAGGTTTAATAAGAACGAGAGCTACCGTACCTATTACTATTAGGAGTTTAATTACTCTTTACGGATTAATTAAACTAAGGAGGCTATAGTAATACGATAGATCTAGGCTACGTAGCCTTTTAGATGTCTATTTATATGGGTCGCGTACTTATATTTTCATTAGTTAGACTTAGACCTATAGATATTATAACCTATAGCTATTTATTCGTTTCTTGCTATGCCTTTTCTCGCGATCCTCGTTACCCTTGCCCTTTTCTAATAATCCCCCTTTACCAGCTGCCGTTTTTAGCTAGCCGATTAACCGATTACCGCTATTTATAGCTATAATCTTAATTATTTGGTACTAGGCTAGTTATTAATAATTAGGCAGTCCTTATTTCGTACCTCCGTTAGCGTACCTATACTACTCCTATTTAATACCCTTAATAGGAACTACCTAGCTTACCTAAGCTAGTTAAGTACTACTATATATACCTATAGATTACTTAATATTCTTTAGTAATAAGGAGGAATAAAGCGTACGCGATGCTAGAGACCCGGATAGGTTTATTCGAAAGTATACTCTATCGAAAACTATAATACGTACGATATTCTAAGATAAATGAAACTAATATCGCTATATTAATCGAAAGGCAAGGAATCTAATATAGGTATCGTATCTTAGTTATACCCCTTAATCGTAGAAATATAGTAGTCGCTAGCCCGAAGGTATAAGAAGTAAGAAAAGAAAAGTAGTAAAACGTAAAAGTTACTTATTCGGTTATAGCGGTACGACGAAGTAACTTAAGCGCCTATAACTAAAATAAATACATTAATCGGAAAACGACGAATCTAATAATAAAAACGAATCTTTAATTAAGGTAAAATTAATAAAGATAATAATCTAGCTAGGTAATAAACTCGATAATAAGTATCGCATATCCCGTACTTACGAGAGCTATAATTACTTTATATAGGTATAAAACCTATCGTAACGTATTACGTAATATATTAAGAGGATATGCCTTACCGTATTACTATAGTAATAACGTTACTTAATTAATTATTAAAAAATTAAACCTATAGGATTTACTCGTACTATTTAATCGAGAACTAAATAACGAGCTAACTCCCCTCGGGAGTAACGAGCTTACCTCGAGTAACGAGGATCTAGATACGACTTAGCCCGCCGGTCTTAACTTAGAGAAGAGGCTACCTATAAAAGAAGAACTAAAGATAGATTCTAATAATTTAAAATACGAAACGGCTAGGTTTAAAGAGGAATAACCGCAAGAGGTAATAAAATTATTCGAATTAATCGAGTAGGAAATATAAAAGTAACTCGAAGCGGAAACCTAGGAGAAATTAAATAAAGAAGCGGATATATCCTACGGGCTTCCGAGTTTAAGACTTACTTTAATCGTACCCGCGGAAGCTACGGGAAATAGGAGTACTCCGATAAGGAGTATAAAGTAACCAGAGTTAGGTACGGCTATTAGTTAAAGTACTAAAAGTTTAGAGCGGCGAATATACTTCGCCGACGGAATAAATACTCGGGAATAGCTTCTAGAGTAATTAATTAAAGAAATTCGTACTTCCTTTAAAGAAAAGGAGTAATATAGCCTATCTTAATAAACTACTTAGCGTAAGTAGCGTACGAAAAAGATCCATCCTTTTATTATTCATTATATTAAAAGGCAGAAAGGAGAAAGCCCGGAAAGCGATAAAGTAGTAGGTAGCTTAAGTATTAGGGACTACGTAATAATAGATAACCTACCGGTTAAAAATAACCTCCTAAGAAATCGATAGCTCGAATTCGTAATAACCTTCTCGCTTAATTAATTAAAAGGGTAGTAAGTAAAGAGCTACGATAAGTATATTACGTTATACTTAACTTTCGTAGTAGCCGTTAAATAAACGAAGGCTAGGTAATTAAGCGTATCGCTTAATAAGATAAAAATTTACCGCGATAATCTACTTAAACCGCTAAAGATATAAAAGGACTTAGATAAGTATTCATTAAAAAAGCGATTTAAAGAAAACGCTAGATCTAAAATTAAGGCCTTCTTACGTATTAAGGTATAGCGTATTATTAATCGCGAACGGATAAAAATAAAGCTAATTTTATTAATATAAGTTTTCGATTATAAATTCGACGAAGATAATTTCCTTATTACTTATAAGTCGCGCTTAATAGCGGAAGGAGATTTATAGCCTAAAGAGTTACTCGAGAGTACTTACGTAGCTACGTTAGTAGCGAAATCGTTCCGTATAATAATAACTATCGTAACTTAATTCGACCTCGAAGTTAATTAGTATAATATTAAAAACGCGTTCCTTAACGTAATAAGACCGGAGAGCGACCTTATACCTATAAAGTTACTAAATAGGTTTAAGAAAGAAAGAAAATATACCCTCGTTATAAAAGTAATATACGGGTTTAGAGATTTACCTCTACTTTAGTTTAAGGAAATCGAAAGTACCCTTAACCGCTTAAGACTTTAGAGCTCTCCAGAGAAGCCGTACTTATTTTATATAAAAGAACGAGAAGTCTTCGTATTAGTATACGTAAACGATATATTAATTATAAATTATAAAAGCTTCGAGGCGATAGTATAAAAGGTAGCTTAAAGGTTAAAGGATACTTATAAAACGAAAGAACTTAAACCGGTAAAGTAGTATTTAGGGATTAAGGTAATACGTAATCGTAAAGTACGAACTATAACCTTAATATACGACGCTTATATCGAAAAGATTACTAAACGCTTTAAACTAACGGATAATAATTAGTTTCTAATAATACTACTATTAATTACTAAGCTAATAAAGTATATAAGCGTCGCTTTAAAATAATAAGTTAAGGAATACTAGGAGAAAGTAGGGATATTATTCTATAGCGTAATTATAATACGCCTAAACGTCGCTTTCGTAGCGTCCTAACTATCCTATTTCCTAACTAATCTAGGACCTTAGTACTTTAAAGCGATTAATTAAACGATTAAATACCTATATATTACTCGCTTTCTTAATATTAAGTATAAGGGTAAGAATAATAACTCTTAGGTATTATTAATTAATAGTAATGCTTTATTTATAAACGATTCCGAGTTAAGAAAGTCGTCTTAGGAATACGTAATATTCCTATTTAAAGGTCCGATTATATGGAGAGCCGCTCGCTAGGATATAGTATCGATATCGACGATTAAAGCTAAACTATTCGCTCTAAAGTATATAACTAAGGAAACGATAGCTCTTAAACGTTTCTTTAGGGATATTACCCTAGAGCTAGGAGAACCTTAGAGGGTATATAGCGATAACTAATAAACGATAAGACTAATAATAGGAAAGAAAGAAAGGATTAATACTAGGCTACGCTATATAAATATATAGAATATATAGCTACGCTAAGAGCATTAAAAGAGTACCTTCGAAGTAATCTACCTCCCTACTAATTAAATACTAATAAACGGACTTACGAAAGCTTTATTACGTTAATCGTTCGAATACTTTAGAATATTACTTAACTTATAATATATTCGCGTAAAGATAGTTACGATAACGCTTAAAGAGTTACCGCAAGTACTAACGGTACGTAAATTCTTCCCTTAGTTAATTAATATATAGGTATAAAGTATTACTACTATATAAAAATAGCTCTCCTTACTACTAAATACCGAACTCGAATTAGTTTTATATCTTAATTTATAAAGGTTACTTTAAGATAAAAAACTTAACTACGAAAGTCGTAAATAAGGCCGGATTAATAGGATATACGAATACTAGTAAATTCGTTTTAATATTTAATAATTTCCTCGTATAAGCGATTAATTTATTAGTATAATATTCCGTATAAGTATTATTCGAATAAAATAAACGGGTAGTCGCGAGCGACCTTAAATACTACTTCCTTAGAAGATTATTCTTCGTTTTCGGATAACTCCTCTTTCTCCTCTTCTCTTCTAACGTTTTCTATTTCTATATCTAACCCTTACTCGAAAGCGATAGCCGGCGAAGCTACGCTAAATATTACGATCGATAAACTAACGGAAACGTTACTTACGCCGGCTAAAGTAATAAAAGAGCTAATAAGTATAAAGCTAGGGATAAGTACGGCTATTATAATAATACGGTAAGATATACCTTTTTAATATATTACGTAATACGTTACGATAGGCCTTATACCTATATAGAATAACCATAGTACCCGTAAGTACGGGATATATTATACTTATTATTTAGTTTATAACCTAGCTAGATTATTATTTTTATTATTTTTATATTAATTAAAGATTCGTTTTTATTATTAGATTTATCGTTTTCCGATTAATATATTTATTTTAATTATAGGCGCTTAATTTACTTCGTCGTACCGCTATAGCCGAATAAGTAACTTTTACGTTTTACCCCTTTTCTCCCCTTACCTCTTATGCCTTCGGGCTAGCGACTACTATATCTTTACGACTAAAAAACATAGCTAAGATACGATAATTACATTAGATTCCTTACCTCTCGATTAATATAGCGATATTAGTTTTATCCGTTTTAAATTATCGTACGTATTATAGTCTTTAATAAAATATACTTTCGAATAAACCTATCCGGGTCTTTAATATCGCGTACGCTTTATTCTTCCTTACTACGGTAATCGATAGGCTAATAATAAAAGGAGTTACGCTTAGCTAGGTAAATTAATTAGAATTAATTACGTTTCGTCGTAATTTTACGGTCTTAAGGACCGCGGATATATCCTTTCCGTTTTAATAAAGGATTAAGGGTTCCTTTATTATCGTAACGAACTTAAGGGCTTATAAGTAACGTTAACGAGTATTAAATAACGCGGAATAAAGCTTATATATCGGCCGAACCCTCGATATAAGCGACGATAAAATAAGTAATTAATAAAATTAAAGCGTCGGTCCTACGTAAAGTTAATTCTAGACTTCGACGTACGAAGGTAAGAATACCTATAAAAGTACGTAAGCGTAACCGAACGAATAATAATAATAATAGCCGGTACTTTAGAAAGAATCGAAGTATTCTTTAGTAAACTTATTCTAAGCCGTATTACGTATATAGCTTAGGTAAGGAACTACGCGATAAGCGCTATACTTTCGACCTCGTAAGGCCGAGGTAGTTATAAATACGGTAATAATAAAAGCCGGAATAGCCGGCGCGACGGAAATATTAAACGGAACCGTCGGAACGGCCGAGCTAAAGGAAATAACGGAAGCGGTAGTAATTCCGGAAGTTAAGGAAGCGTTACGGCTTCGTTCTTATTCTCGTTCTTATCCTATAATATTATTACGGATCGAAGTAATAATAATAATAACCGCTTAAGTTACGCGAGTAATAACGATATTATTAAAAGACGTAACCTAATATACGTAAGTTTAGGCTCGGGTTTTATACGAGGAAACCTTACGAGTAATTAATATAATTAAACGGTCGTTTTTTTCGATTACTTCCTCGTATAAGAAGGAGGAATATTCCTCGGAAGATTATTCTTCGGAAGATTCGTTAATAGAAAGCTCGATAGCTTAAGATAAAATATCCTAAGGGCCGCGAATAAAAAGGGCTTAGATACGTCGCGCTAGGAAGCTAGGTATAATTATATCGATATCGCCGTCGAGGAAAAGGTCCTTAAGAAGCTAAGTTATAACTAAGGCCCCGGGCCCGGGAATAAAGGATATCCTTCCGCGGCGAGCGGAACTACCGGCCGAAGTTCTAGCGCTACTTCCCGTACGTATACGGAAGGTAAGAGGCTAGGTACTTACGGTAAAAAGGCCGAGTACCTTCTGCTTTAGCGAAGCTACGGTACCTTAAAGCGGTAATATAATTTTATAAAGCTTTCGATTATTAAATATATTAAGAAATCGATAATTAAGGTATTATATTACTACCGGTAGATAACGAATAAGTAATAAATAAATTATTTCGAATAAACTTTTACTTATTAACCTAAAGTAATTAACGGTTATTTTATTATCTTAAGATACTTTAATATTAAAAATAATATATTAATTATAAATAATAATCCTTACCGCGATAGCTTAAGCTTCTATCTTACGGTTATTTAATAAGAATATATTACGACTTATATAATACGCGAGCTACGTTTTACGTAGATTATAAAGGAAGTAAACTTACCTTATAATACGTAAATCGGGAGAGTTACGTAAGTATTAAGGTTATTTCTTAGGAGTAACGGAAGGTAGGAAGAAGAAGGTAAATTAATTAACTATTTAAAAAGAAAGGAGATAAATAAAGAAGATACGAGCTACCTATATATAAACGATAAGGAGCTACGAGCTATATTATATAACCGAGCTAAGAGCTATATTAGGTAAGCGAGTAATTAAAGAAGGAATAAAGAGCTATATATAGGTAGCTCTTTACGTAATATATCCCCTAGCTAGGCTCGCGATAGTAGGCTTAGTTAAATAATAATAATAGCTTAACCGAAAGGCTCGCGATAGTTAGCTTAGCTATCTTCTTAATAGAACTCCTAGGTTAATTCGAGCCTTATTCGCTTCGCTAGTTATCCGGGGTAATATATTCGTCGCTTTAGTTACTTATTCCTTTATATAATACTTTTAATAACTTAAAGTATCCTCTTAATTAATCATTATATTAACTCCTCCTAATATCTTAATAAAAGAGATATATCGTAGCTCTTAATTAAGTATATCTACCTTATTCGTTATACGTTCGTAAGAGCTCCTATTACTTTTCTTTATATTATTATTATCGTACGCGAATCCTCTCGTAGCTTTATTAGGTTAGTACCCGGTAACGTTCCTTCCTATACTCGAGCTCCTATATTATAAGAAAAAAATCTCCTACTCTTTCGTAGTAGCTCTCTCCCTTTCCTCCTTTCTTTTATAGAGGTATATATAAACCTAATTCGATACGCCCGTTTTTAATTCCCTATCGCTCTTAGTTACGTATATAACTTATATATTACTTTACTCGCGCGTATTTTATTTAAATAAGTTATCTTTTAATTACGGTACTTCCTTATTATCGCTTATTATCGTAGTAAGCTTATAATAATATATTAACGTAAGTTATATATTAATATAATAAACGCGAGGCGTAAGATAAGCTTACGTTCTAATAATATTAATACGGATATAAGTAATTAAACTTTAATAACTCGATAAAATATCCGGCCGTTTTAGCTCCTACGAGATCCTTATTAGTATCGATAGCGCGGCTAAGATATTAAGCGATAGAATAAATTAATTTTATAATTACGCCTAAATACTTATCGAGGAATAAGCTTACGATCCCGTTATACTCGACTAAGCTCCGGCTAGGTACGTAAAGCTAATTACTTAATCTACCGTAATAAAGGGAGCTACCGCTATTTTAAATATTTCCGCGTTTATTAAAATTATTTTGGTTATTACTCCTAACGCCGCCGAAGAGCGACGCGATACGTTCCTAGATATAACTATCGCTCGCCTTAATAGCTTTATACGCGATATTATAATAAGCTATGCCTATAATAAGGCCTTAGCTAATACTAGGGCTTAGTACGTAATTAATACTTACGGCGGATAAGGCTAGCTATCGTAAGTACGGCTTATAAGGCATACTTTCTTCCTTTTTCTTTTCGTTTAGCTTTAGTTTATTAATATACGGCTTTTACCTAGCGAATAGCTCTTAAAACTATAATAAAAAGCTAAATTAACCTTCTTTTATCGTTTTACGGATTAATATCTTAACGAGCGGAATTAATAATAGAAACGGCGATATAGCCCTTAGAGAAATAATACTAAACTAATAATCGGAAAGGCGGTATTAGTTTTAAATATACGCGCCGGTAATACCTACGAAAGAAGACCGACGAAACTAGCATATCTTAATACGCGGAATTAATAATAGGAAAGGCGATATTAATACCTAAGGAAGAGGTAACCGGTAAGTTAATAGTCGGAAAGGCGGTATTAGCTTTTAGATATATACGCCGGTAGTACTTACGGACGAGGACCGATATAAAATAACCCGAAAAAAAAATGACCGATAGCCCCGAGAAAACGTAATTTAAACGGTAATTTCGAAATAAAAGAACGACGAAATCGACGAAATTTACGGCTAAAAATAACGGAAATTCTTTTTTCCGGAGAAAGATAGTAAAGCGCTAAAGCATAACGTTCGTCGACGAATTAAAAACGTCCGAGGCGTAATATAAGGAAGGAACGGCGTTAGAATAACGACGAAACGATAGATTAAGTTAGGATAATAATACTTCGATAAAGGTATTAGAAGTATTAATAATTTACGGAAAAACTACCGGTTTCTTAATATCGATAAAGGCGTTAGCGGCGTTAGTAGTAAACGGAAGGGCGCGCTTTCGCGCGTCTTTAGGCGGAGCCCTTAACTCTATTAGCGGTATACGATAAACGATAGTCTTTAAACGAATCGAACGGCGTATCTTAATACGTCTTTTAGCGGAAGATAAACGATAATCTTAAAACGAATAAGAACGGCGTACCTTAATACGTCTTCCGGCGAAACCTCGCGGCTCCGTTAGTAATACGGATAGGCCCTTAGTTTTTAAACGATAATAAACGAAAAAGCGCGCCTTAATACGTTCTTAAGCGGAGCCTTTAGCTCCGTTAATAAACGATAAACGATAGTCTTTAAACGAATCGGACGGCGTATTTTAATACGTTTTTTAACGGATCCGACGGGATTTATTAGCGGAAAATAAACGATAATCTTTAAATAAATCGGACGGCGTATTCTAATACGTCTTTTAACGGAAAATAAACGAGGGTCTTTAAACGGCGGTAGACGGATTAACGATCCCGTAGCTACGGAAGTTAAGCTAAACCTAATAAGCGCCGATAACGACTTCGTACGCGGGGCTTTAAAGCTTTACGGTTTAATAAAAGGATCGAAACTAACCCTAGGAAGAAAAAGAAAGCCCCGGAAATTAATAATACCCTAGGAAACGAAGATAATAACCCGGGGAACGAATAACGTAACCTAAGAAACGGAAACGGCGGCTTTAAGGAAATAATATACTAAGGGATTAAATAATACCCGGAGCGCCGGTAATACCTTAGGAGAAGGAGGATAAGGAAAGGAGCTTTCGGGGGAAATAACTACCGGAAGAACGTACCCGGTAGGCGAAGAAATCCGAAAGACCTAAGAAAGAGAAGGAAATCCCGGGAAAAAGTAGGACCCGGGGAAAGAACGCTAGGAAGCTAAAGACGCCCGGTATAATACCCCGGGAAACGAAAGGCCCCGGAAAGGAAACGGCGGAAAAGGAAAAAACCCCGGGGTATAATATAACCGCCGGGAAGAAAAAGAAGGAGGCCTAAGGATATATTAATACCTTAAAAAGCGAAGTTAATAACCCAGGGAACGAATAACGTATCCCGGGGAACGAAAGTAATACCTAAGGATACGGTACGTATTCTAAGGCGCGCGGAAAAAAACGGGTTAGGTTATTAAGGTTAAACGCCGAAAAAAAGAACGGTAAGGCGTATTTTTTTTTTCCGGAAAGGGACCTTATATAATAAGCTATACTTATAATAAGGCCTTAGCTAGTACTAGAACTTAATACGTAATTAATACCTACGGCGGATAAGGTTAATTATCGTAAGTACGGCTTATAAGGTATACTTTCTTTCTTTTTTTCCTCGTTTAGCTTTAGTTTATTAATATACGGCTTTTACTTAGCGAATAACTCTTAAAACTATAATAAATATCGCTATTAATACGTATATCTCGGTAGTTATTATAAGTAGCTCCTTTTTTAACGCCGGTATTAATAATCTTTTTATATACCGCGATAAGAAAAAGTAATTTATTTACCGATATATAAATTAATTCTCGTATTATAGTTATTATAAGCTATAAGCCTTTAATTAATTATTTATTCTAGATTTCCGACCGAAGTTTAATTATAGTATGGAATATTACGAAGCTTCGCTCCTTCGAGCGTCGTATAACTCGACGCGTTTTATCGCTCCTTAGAGCCTTTTTCGTTATACTAAAGCCTAAGGCCGTATCTCGTAAGTAAGCTCGTAAAAAAAGTAGCTCTAGAGATAAAGCTCGTAAGTAACGAATCCGTTATATTAAATAAGAATAAATACGTAAAGATCTAAAGTAAAAGGAAGTCCGTCGCGTTATTCGTAAATACGAAGCTATAGAGCTAGATAATAATAATAATACTTCCGAGTTTATACCTCGGGACGTAAAGATTACGAATAACTTTATAAAGGGCGACTTCGGAAGCGATTCGGAGGTAGTTATTTAAGCTATCCTAGGATCTTATTAAACGCTTATTATTATAGCCGAATAAAAGCTAGTAATTACTCTTATCTCGAAAGCCTAAGCCGCCGTTATATTAATAGTTCTTAAGGAAACCATCGGTAAGTACCGAGTACTTATTAAACCGTTATTATATATACTAGGTATTTTTACGGAAGCTCGAAGCGGGAAGGATAATTCCCTTACTATCGTTACCGCCGTTACGCCGACGCTTATTCGCTCGACGAAAACCGACGGCCTCTTTTTTCTTCCGAGTTACGAATAACCTAATAATCGTTCGTTTATCGTTAACGATACTATACCGAGTTTTAAAAAACGTTATCGCGTTAGCGTTATCGTTATTTTAATTCTCGTTCCTAGCTCGGTTCCGTTCTTTATATTCGTATCCGGAAAGTAAGCTTTTAATAAAGGTAGCGCTTTTAAATTCGAAATAACTTCTATCGTTACTTTTATTATTATTCGTTAGTTAATTAAATTAAACTTTATCCTTATTATTCGCGTTTCTCGAGAGTTTTTAATACGGTTTAATTCCTAGGGAACTACCGAACTATCGCTTACGTTTAAAGGAATCGATCGAGCCGCCCGAGCTAATGGTAATATAGCCTCGTTATTTTCCGTTATTACCGAGGAATACGGCCCGCGTAACGATATTTCTTATTATCGGTATATTAGTAGCGCTATATAATATAGCTCGACGGGAAAGTATTTTTAATCTCTAGCTTTTATTAACCGTTACTTACGTTATTCGCGTAGTTATTATTACGTAGCTTTATTAATATCCCTTAAAGCTATATAAGCTTTCGTCGAAAGCTAATTAATTATAGTTACCTTTACGTTATACGTCCTACCTAGCGGCTTATCGCCGCTTAAATAACTAATCCTAATTCTAAGGTAATAAGTTCCGAGCTTTTTTTATCGTAGATCGCTCTTTTAACGATATTATTCTAAACTATCGTTCTCCGTAAGGAAATAAAGGAATTACTTCGTTAATATTATCTTAAGTAATAACGTTAGCTTATATTACCGCTTACTACCGAGTCGTTACGCGGATAAGCGATTACGGATACTCTCGCTTAGGACGATAGCTTTCCTATTAAACGTAAATAAGTTTTAATTCCGACCCGTTTCCCTCGTGGCTTTCGTATTTACGGTAGTTACGCCCGAGGCCGAGCTATCCGTTAGCGAGTTATTCGTATTCCTCGCCGGTTTATTCGTTTCCGTTAAAGTATATAGGTTAATATTAAATAAGGAATTACTTCGGCCTAAAGCTTTATTCCTGTTATTATTAATCCGGATATTATTAAATTAAGCTTTAAATAATTATATGCGGTTTAATAATAATAGAATTAATAATACCTTAGCTCCGGCTAGGTTAATTAATCTAAAAAATAAATATAACCTTAAAAAAGGTATTAGAACCGGTAGCTCTAAGGTCGTTAGGTTTTCGGGAGTTTTAAGAATATTATACTAGCTTTATTATATAAGTTAGCTTTTTCGTTAAGGGAAGAAGTCTTATTACGCGTGGATTCTTTTTAGATTAATACCCTTACGTCGCTTTCGAGTAAAGTAAATTATTCTAAGTTAGTTCTTCTTATAGTTAAACTAAAATCCTACGTTACTTTCGTATTATTTAAGAACTTTAATGTCGTTATTTCTCCTTTTAAATCTTCGAGGTTAAGTAATAATCTAAAGTACTCGAATAATTAGCGAGGAAGAGCTTTAGTTAGTTCATCCGCCGGTATTTACCTTATAGGTAGATAGAATACCTCAAAGGAGTCCTTTTATCGCTTTTATCGGAGCTATAAATATTATATATCTATATAACGGAGCCTTATATTAACTCTTTCCTTATTTTTTACGATTAATTTAATGGTTTATTAGTTATCGTTATAGATTATTTATAGCTCTTTTAAATCTAGGATAATATTCCTAAAGAAGCGTTTAAGAGCTATCGTCTTCTTAGCTATATGCTTTAATCCTAGAAGCTTAGCTTCGGTTATCGACGTTAAGACTATAGCTTAACGAGCTACCTTCTATATTATCGGGCCTTTAAAGAGCGATATAATATAGCCTTATAACGATTTTTTAGTTTCTAAATCGTTTACGAAAGAAGCGTCGCTAGCGATTAATAACGCTTATATATTATTATTCTTACCCTTATACCTAATACTAAAGTAACGCGTAATATAAAGGTATCTAATCGCTTAATTAACGGCTTTTATATATTAAGGTCCCGGATTAATAAAGAAGTAAGAGAGTTATAACGTAATAAAAGCTACGTTTAAGCGGATTATAATTACGCTATAGAATAACGACCCTACTTTTTCCTAATATTCCTTAATTTATTACTTTAACGCGACGCTTATAAATTTCATAAGCTCGATAATCGGTAGTAATATTATAAGGAACTAATTATTATCCGTTAAGTTAAAGCGACTTACGATCTTCTCGACGTAGGCGTCGTATATTAAGGTTATCGTCCGGTTTTTACGATTACCTATTACCCGAATTCCTAAATACTAACTTACTAGCCCTAGCTCTTTTACTATATAGGTAGTTTTTAACCCTTAAGCTACCTTCTAAGCCATGAAATCGTTACTCTTATCGTATATAAGTAGTAGGTCGTCGACGTATATTAATACGAATACTTCCCTTATTAATATAAAGAATATATATAGCTCTTCCGGAAAGCTTTAGAGTCTTAAACGGGTAAGGATACTCTCGAGTTCCCTAAACTAAAGTAAAGGTAAGTCTCGGAATCCGTATATTACTTTTATAGCGAGCGCGTACTTTTCTTCTTATTTTAATCCGTTTAGTAGCTCGATTAATATTAAGTCGTCTTCCGGTCGAGCTACGTTAAAAAAAGCGTTCTTAATATCGAATTAATCTACCTTAAGATTAAAATAAGCCGCGATTACTATTATTATTCGGAAAGATTTTACTACGAGTATTACTACGTACGTTAATTCGAATAACCCCTTCGGAAAAAGATCTCCTCGCGTAATTAAACGCGATTTACATTTATCGAGATAGTTATCTTTATCGAATTTATAATCGAAAACCTACTTTAACGGTATTAGGTTAATTTAAGCTTAGTCGCGATTAATAACTTTTTAAACCCTAGCGCTTAGGAAAGCATTTATTTCCGACCTAGCGTTTTCTTTAAAACGATCCCCTAAGGGATAGCTATTAAGCTCTTTTTACGTTTTTAAAAGCTTAATTAGTTTATCGCGAGGAATTATTATCTTACCGAGCGCTACGCCTAATTACTCGGCTTATACCTATTTAAAAGTAGCTATAATAACTAAATATAACGTAATAAAAGATTAATCGTTTTACGTTCCGTCGAGCTAATTAAATAAGAATATAGAAGTAAATTCGTATTAATTACGGTCGCTCGATAGGTTAATTAGCTTATTTAAAGCTATGCCTAATATAAAGGCGCCGGTACTAGCCTATCCTTTATTTAAACCCTCCCCTTCGGGACTTTCTCCTCGCTTCCTCCGGCTATAACGCGTAGCTACGGGATATACTTTACGGTTATATTTCCTCCGTTCTTTTCTAGATAGTAAGAATAAACTTATTAGCTCGTTAAGCTTAGATTAAGCGTATTACTTTCGATTCCGAGGGATATTAAGCTCTTTATTAATCGTCGTTCCGTTAGGATAATACATTACCCGATCGGTATTAGTTTCTATACGATTCTCCGTTACGATACCTCGCTTTAGTCGCGAAAGGCTTCCCGTAGAAGCCCTCTAGCCTTTAAACGGTCTTAAAGAAGACTTTAATATTAGCTTAGGACTTAAAAGCCTACTAGGTTAATCCGATTTCTCCTAGCTCCTCCGTTTCGTTAGCTCTATAGCTTAGGATTCCGCCTTTAGTTACTTTTATATCTCTTTTTCCTAATCGAATAATTCTAAGGATTCCTTTATAGATTAAATCGAAGCGTTTAAAGGCGTTTACGGTCGATCGTTTAAAGGTTAATCGTTTATAAATCTAACTTTCTTCTAGATTAAAGTAACGGATTCTCTTTCTTCCGGAGCTTTTTCCGATTTAGGTTTACTTACCCCCGAGTTCGGGTTAATAAACTAAATTATATTTAAACTATCGCTCGGAGTAAGCTCGTTACCCTTAAGTTAAGGTAGCTCGTTAATGGACTTTATAATAAAGGAAGCTTACGAATCCTAGATATTTAAAGCTTCGATAATAACTTCCGATATATTATTAATAACTTTACTTATAAGGTCGATTCGGTCTAGCTCTTCTTAAGCGAGCTCTTCGGTTTATAGCTCTTCGGATTTATCGTAAAACGTTTCTTTATTAAAAACGACGTCTCTAGTTAGCATTACTCTCCTTAGTCTAGAAACCTATACTCGGTATAAGTTAGATATATAATATCTAACTAAATAACCGACGTAAGCTCTCGGTTTAACTTTAAACCCTCGTCTATCGAAATCTTAAGTGCGTTTTCCTAATAAAAGGTACGCGCGATACCTTTACGTATAAATTCCGTACTAGTTTAGCCTTAGGTCGTTCGTTAGCTCCCTTATAAGCGTAAATATATACCATCTAAAGTAAACGGTAAACCAAGTATTAAGTAATTCATAAGGCAAGCGAAGATAATATGTATAGTTCGGGCTTATATTTATTAGGTATGCCGTAGCCTTTACGTATTTAGGCTATAGCTTCTTTAGGAGCCCTATTTCTATCCCTATTTTAATCGATTTAACGATAATAAACTATCTAGCTCTCTTACCTTTATTAATTAGCTCTTTAATATTCGCCGGTAGTAGCTCGAGATTAATGCCTTTTTCCTAAGCCTAGATTTTATATCCGGTTAGGCTTTTAATCCCGATTATTACTAACTCGTTATCGTATTAAAGCTTATAAATCGAAAGGCGGAACTATCGTCGTACCTATCTTTTAAAGAATCGAATAATCTTCGTAATTAAGTAACCTTATTTACTTTTAAGGGTCTTTACTTAAAGCATTCCGCTATATTTATTTTTAATAACGAGTATTTATTTAGAGCCGTCGTATCCTTTCGGAAAGTTAAATAAATCCTAATATATACGCTAAAAAGGACGTAGCGAGCGATATAATAATAATCGGCGTAAGATTACTCTCTTACCTATCGTAAGCCTATAATACTTATACTTAAGCGTAGGTATACCGTTAATTTCGATATTCTAAGCATACTTTACGAGTACTCTAAGCGCCTCCTGGCCTAGGTACCTAGCTCTAAGGTACCAGAGTTACTCGGAGCCTTTTCTCGGTTTTATTTAATCTCTCGATTTTCTTTATCGGGTCTTTCTTTCTTTAGTCGTCGGAATAGTAACGAGCGATACTACGCTATATGGTATTATTATAAGCGTACGTAGCGATATTATAAGAAGAACTTACGAATAAACGGAAAACTATTTAAATTTAAAGAATATTAGGTTATAACGACGTTCGAGCTTTCTTATAATAAACCCGTTCTTAATCGACCCCCGGCGAAGAGAGTAATTAAGACTATAATACTAGATATTAATAGCAAGAAGCTTTACTTCGGAAATAATATTAATATAGAAATCTTCGACGAGAATAACGTCTTTAAGCGTAAGGTCGATCGTAAGTTTACCCGACTTATCCTAAAAGTAGTTCTTAATAACGCGTATACTAATACCGGTAATAGGAAAGCTCGTAATACTAGCTTCGATAATCTACCTATCTCTAGCGGGAGCGAAAGAACCTTCGACTAATAAATCCCGGTTATTAATAAGGTAAATAGCTCCGTAGTTATCGAAGATAGTACTCTCGGAAAGGGGGTATCGTACTAAATCTATAATAGACAATATCCCTACGCTAAAGGTCATATAAATAATACGTAAGTCGATTACCGTTACGTTAATATTACCGGACTACTTATTATTCTTATTACGCTTATTCCGAGGTAGGTTAATTCCGAAAGAGCTACCTTAATTAAAAGCGGTAACCTTTTATCTATCGCTCTTAATAAAGGCTCGGAATAAAGTAAAGTCGCTTAAGTTATACCGCTATTTAATAGCTAGTTTTACGTCGTTAGATATATATAAGATTTATCGTAGCGTCTTACCGGTAATAACGAATTAAAGGTTAGCGTATACCTCCGGAGCCTAACGGTATTATTTATTATATAAATACTTATTAGCTCTAACGTTATCGGTCGAATTATTAGAGCTACTAAAGCTACTAGCGTTAATCGCTCCGGCTTTATATCTTAAAGTAGCTCTTTAATACGTAGCTAAGATATAAAGGCCCGATTTACTTATCTTCTTATCCTCGGAAATAAAAGCTCCGAATACTTTGCCTAACTTTATAAGGAAAAATAGCTATCGTTTAAGCCGGTCCGCCGTAATTAATTTAATGGTTACGCGAATAGCTTAATTTAAAGCGATCTTAGCTCTAATAGCTTCGAGGAAGTCCTTCGTTCCGAATACGCTTCGGATCTCGTTAATGTCGTAAGCGAAAGCTCGGTAGTAAGCGTTATTTTAAGTAGTAAAGAATTATTCTCCGTATAAAGTACCCGCCTTTACCTTCTATAGGACCTCGCGATACTCCTAACGAACGAGCGTTTACGTAATAATAAAGGTAGGAGCGAGGTAATCGCGGAATAATCTTACGGTATTTTAAACGTTCGGCTTAAGTCCTTAAGCTTTAAGTTATATACCGACGAACTCGAGATAATTAATAAAGACCGAGGATATAATCTAATAATAAAAAGCTCGGTAGCTTTTACCGGCGATAATAGCTTAAGACTCCTAAGAGCGACTTTACTCGAATAATTACTTATATTCTTCGATAAAAAAGTAACGCGGGTTTTCGGTTAGAACTTTCGGCTCCTCCTTACGAGTCTTAGGATCTTTCTCGATTTATTCGTAAAGAATTTAAAGGTACTACTTCCTCGTTCGTTTCTTTTCCTAAGTAATAAATTCTTCGAGCGATAGGAGTATCGCCGAATTTAGCTTATAATCGTTTACATTAGGATTAATATCCTTTTAAATATCGAACTACTCGGCGTAGTTCTAGAAAGTAATAAACTATCGTAAATATTCGTCGAAGTTACGTAGGTTAATATTAATAAGTAGCTTCTTAATAAAGAAGTCTCCGCTAGTATCCGTTATTATTATAGATATATTACTCGAGAGGAAGACGAGAGCGATATTTAAGAGAAAAACGATTAATCGAGAAATTAAAGAAATAGAAATAAATAATAAGATTACTCGGAAGCTTATATATTAAGACCTTAATTAACTTAGCTCCTTAAAAGGACTACCGGGCTTATAATTAATACGTAGATTAAGAAAGCTACGTAGGTACTAAGGTTGCCTTTTAAAAGTAACGAAAGGTAGGAAGAAAAAGGTAAATTAACTAATTATTTAAGAAGGAAGGAGATTAATAAAGGAGATACGAGCTATTTATATATAAACGATAAGGAGTTACTAGCTATATTATATATACGAGTTAGGAGCTATATTAGGTAAGCGAATAACTCGAGAAGGAGTAAGGAGCCATATATAAGTAGCTCTCTATATAATATATTTCTATACCGGTACTCTATTCTCGTATTAAGTACTAAATAATCGATTACTTATTTCGCTATAACGATTAATACGTCCGAATTCTCCCTGGAAAAGATTCCTATTAACGTTTACCTACGAGCTTACGATAAATAGCTACGTTAATTCCTAACGCTTAAATCGATAGTTACTTAGTTCGGTATTTAAAAGGACGTTAATCTAAATGGAACTAAGTTTAACGCTACTCGAGTCGTAATAAGTACTCTTAAGGAATATATTACTAAAGAGAATAAACTCCTTAAAAAAAGCTATAAGAAAGCCGTTTATAAGTAAGCGTCGATCTTAACCGAAGACCGAGAAGATTAGCTACTAAAGCTTAAGGTACGAACTCGAAAGTAAAAAACGGTAGCGTATAATAAGTTCGTTTCCTAATAAATAACGATTAAGGCTTAGGTTATAGTTATTAATAAGTAATATAAGGTTCTCGATAGCTAAATTCTCGTATTTATTTCTATAAGCTTTCTTAAGGTAGTTAATATGGAAATATAATTCCTAGATCTCGATCCGATTATTTAAAACCTCGTAGAGATCTTCCGTAAGTAAATTACTCCTATTAAAGCCGCTATTAAGACGCTCGTTAGGCGAGAATACCGCAAGATACTTTAGAAAGTAAAGATAAGTACCTATAATCCCGAATAATTCTACGTTATATAGTAACATATCTTTTTTCGTACTTACGCTTATTATATTAACGGAATTAAAGGCGTTATAAAAGTAAAGGATTTCCTCGAAGTAATTAAGGCTAAAATCGTAATCGATTAAACTATACGGGTATTAATCGCTCTTATTAAAGCTAATAAACTCGGCGAATAACTAAAGATCCTTAAGTAACTAGGTATCGTATTTAACGCTCTCGCTACCGAGAATAAGTAGAAAGGTAAATTAAATCATAGAATTTTCGTAATAACCTATTAAGGACCGACTCTAGGAGCGAAATTAGGTAATAATAGCGGCTAAGGAAAAGTAACGAGTTACGAATACCTTTATAAATCCAAAGGTAAACCATACTTATAGGTAGCTCGCTATTATAAAATCCTATAAAAGTCCGTTATTAATTAAATTATTTATAACTTAAAGCCGATCCCGGTTAATATTATACGAAAAATCAAGGCTAGATACGACTTACCTAAATACGCGAAGCTCCGAAACTAAATTAACCGCTAGAGGTAGGACGTTCCCGTAAATAATATACTTAATAATCGCTCCGGGAACGGGGGAGGAAATAACGCTACTACTTAGCTAGCTAATATTAGCATAATAATAATCGACTTACGTATTATATACCTATTTACCTAGATTAAGATCTACTTTATTATAGACTTAGTCCGATACTTATTATCGGAAAGTACCGTTTTCGATAACTATAGAATAATCTACCATATTAATAATCGTAATCTTCTAATAAAGGGATCGATCGTTCCCGCTAGAAACGGATAAACGGTCGAAGCTAATACTACGAGCTTTCTTATTACTAGCACGGGTCGTAGGATTATCGAAAAATATATCTTAAATTAATTTAATAAGCTTACCTTTAATCTAAAGCTTAAGGACGTCGTACTTATTAAAGATTTCTACGTTAATATTATATCTAAAGCGAAACTTCGTAATATAGGTATTTAGTTTTACGGTTTAAATTATACTTTAAGGAATAAAACCCTCGAGAAAAGCATTATAGTAAAGAAACTAAAGCGACGCTTTAATTTAATCTTTTTCGAATTTAAGTAATTCTTTTCTTATTTATAAGTCCTACCCGTGATATTTTTTATAATACTATCGAGTACTTTACGTAGCGTAGCGTCGATCGTAATAGTACCCTATTTCCCGGAAAGATACGTCCGGTAAAGAAGATCGAGAGATACTATTAAACCGAGAAAAGACTCCGAAGTACTCTAGTACTAACGAATAAGGTATCTTAGTTCTAAGGCGCTTAAAGCCCTCGTTAAAAACGCCCGGAACGTTAAGATTAACGATATACCTATAATTAAGTACGTATATTATAATTAAACGATAGGTAAGAAAGTAATCTCGCGTCGTTTATTAATATATCGCTTACTACGTTCGTTTTAAAAGGTATACTAGGATTTATTTAATTACCCGGAAGGTTATAACGGATCTAAGTAGCTTATCGTAATTAGGGATAAATTTAATAAAATGTTATATATTAAGACCCTAAAGAATAAATAAGGTTTATTAATAATAAGAATTCTTCGATTCTTTAAAAGATAGGTTTAGAAATAATACCGACTCTTAATTTATAAGATACGATACGATAATAAGCGTTTAATAATAAGTATTAAAGGTATATTCGGATATAAGATCTAGGTAGTAAAAAAAGGCATTAATCTCGAACTCCCGCCGGCTAATACTAAGGAGTTAACCGATAGGGGTAAGAGAACTAAATAGATTATTATCGTTATATCGATTAAAATAAGGATTAAAGTAGGGCTACTAGAGAAACTATAACCGGAAACCGTTAAAGCCGTAGTATATCTAATTAATATTAGCCTTAGTTAAGCTTATAATCTTCGTATACCTTACGAGCTTTTAGATACCTAGTTTAAATAATACTTTAAATAGTATATTCTAAAGGTAATAAGGGAATTAACAAGCGACCTACGACTAGATTAAAACGGTATCTATATATTAAGGAGGAATAAAGCGTACGCGATACTAAAGACCCGGATATATTTACTCGAAAGTATACTCTATCGAAAACTATAATACGTACGATGGTCTAAGGTAGATAAAACTAATGTTACTATACTAATCGAGAGGTAAGGAATCTAATATAGTTATCGTATTTTAGCTATGCCCCTTAGTCGTAGAGATATAATAATCGCTAGCCCGAAGGCATAAGAAATAAAAGGAAAACAGAGGTTAAACGTAAAAGTTACTTATTCGGCTATAGCGATACGACGAAATAACTTAAGCGCTTATAACTAAGATAAATATATTAATCGGAGAACGACGAATCTAATAATAAAAATAAATCTTTAATTAAGGTAAAAATAATAAAGATAATAATCTAGCTAGGTAATAAACTAAATAATAAGCATAGCTTATCCCGTACTTACGGGTACTATGGTTACTTTATATAGGTATAAGGCCTATCGTAACGTATTACGTAATATATTAAGAGAATATATCTTACCGTATTACTATAGTATACGGGTATCGAACGTATCCTTTAATAAGAGAACGTACTTAGAATCTTAATAGGAAAGGGTTTAAGGTAAACCTACGAACTTATATCGAGTATTTAATAGGATATTATATTAATAACCTATACCGAATTTAAGTTCCTAAGCTAGGTAGAGTAATCCTAACTAAGTATATAATCTTTAACGAAGAGACGTTTTATAGCTAGATAAATAAGCTAAAAGCTTAATAACTCGAACGAAAAGAGATTAATCGAATAAATCTTTCGATACGTATAAATAATAACGTTATTTAATTAATTATCGAAGTATTAAACCTATAGGATTCGTTCGTATTATTTAATTAAGAACTAAGTAGCGAGTTAATTCCTTAAGGGGATAGCGAGCTTACCTCGGATAATAAGTATCTAGATACGACTTAATCCGCCGGTCCTAGCTCGGGAAAGGGATAACCTTTAAAAGAAGAACTAAAGATAGGTTCCGATAATTTAAAATACGAAATAACTAGGTCTTAAGACGAGTAACCCTAGAGGTAATAAAACTACTAGAATTAATCGAATAAGAGATATAAAAATAACTCGAAGCGGAAACCTAGGAGAAATTAAATAAAGAAGCGGATATATCCTACGAGCTCCCGAGTTTAAGACTTACTCTAGTCGTACCTACGGAAGCTACGAGAAATAAGAATACTCCGATAAGGAGTATAGAATAACTAGAATTAGGTACGGCTATTAATAAAAATACTAAAAGTCCGGAGCGGCGAATATACTTCGCCGACGGAATAAATACTCGGGAATAACCTTTAAAGTAATTAACTAAAGAAACTCGTACTTCCTCTAAAGAAGAGGAGGAATATAGCCTATCCCCGTAAACTACTTAGCGTAAGTAACGCAAGAGAAAGATCTATTCTCCTATTATCTATTATAATAAAAGAAAGAAAGGAAAAAGCCCGGAAAGGAATGAAGTAATAGGTAACTTAAGTACTAAAGTCTACGTAATATCGGGTAACTTAACGGCTAGGAGTAACCTCCTAAGAAATCGCTAATTCGATTTCGTAATAACCTTTTAGCTTAATTAACTAAAAGGATAGTAAATAAAGAGCTACGATAAGTATATTACGCTATACTTAGTTTTCGTAATAGCCGTTAATTAAACGAAGGCCGAGTAATTAAACGTATCGCTTAATAAGATAAGAATTTACCGTAACGATCTACTTAAACCTCTAAAGATATAAAAAGACTTAAATAAGTATTTATTAGGAAAGCGATTTAAAGAAAACGTTAGATCTAAGATTAAGGCCTTCTTACGAACTAAAGTATAGCGTATTATTAATCGCGAACGGGTAAGAATAAAGCTAATTTTATTAATATAGGTCTTCGATTATAAATTCGACGAAGATAATTTCCTTACTACCTATAAGTCGCGCTTAATAACGCGAGGAGATTTATAGCCTAAAGAGTTATTCGAGAGTACTTACGTAGCTACGTTAGTAGTAAAATCGTTCCGTATAATAATAATTATCGTAGCTTAATTCGACCTCGAAGTTAATTAATATAACATTTAAACGCGTTCCTTAACGTAGTAAGACCGGAAAGCGACCTTATACCTATAGAGTTACTAGACGGGTTTAAGGAAAAGGGAAAATATACCTTCGTTATAAGAATAATATACGGGTTAGGATATTTACCCCTACTCTGGTTTAAAGAGATCGAAAGTACCCTTAACCGCCTAAGACTTTAAAGCTCTCTAGAGAAGCCGTAATTATTCTATATAAAAGGACGAGAAGTCTTCGTATTAATATACGTAAACGATATACTAATTATAAACTACTAAAGCTTAAAGACGATAGCATAAAAGGTAGCTTAAGGGTTAAAGGATACCTATGAAACGAAAGAGCTTAAACCGGTAAAGTAATATCTAAGAATTAAGGTAATACGTAATCGTAAAGTACGAACTATAACCTTAATATATAACGCTTATATCGAAAAGATTATTAAACGCTTTAAATTAACGGATAATAATTAATTTCCGATAATACTACTATTAATTATAGAGCTAGTAAAGTATATAGGCGTTACTTTGAAATAATAAATTAAGAAATACCAGAAGAAAGTAGGGTTACTACTTTATAGCGTAATTATAATACGCCTAAACGTCGCTTTCGTAGCGTTCTTACTATTCTATTTCTTAACTAATCTAAGCTCTTAGTACTTTAAAGCGATTAATTAAACGATTAAATACCTATATACTACTCGCTTCCTTAGTATAAGGTATAGGGGTAAGAATAATAACGCGTAGGTATTCTTAATTAGTAGTAACGCTTCGTTTATAAACGATTCCGAGTTAAGAAAGTCGTCTTAAGGATAAGTAATATCCCTATTTAAAGATCCGATTATATAAAAAGCCGCTCGCTAAGATATAGTATCGATATCGATAACTAAAGCTAAATTACTCGCTTTAAAGTATATAGCTAAGGAAACGATAACTCTTAAACGTTTCTTTAGGGATATTACCTTAAAACTAGGAAAACCTTAAAGGATATATAGCGATAACTAGCAAACGATAAAACTAATAATAAGGTAAAAAGAAAGGATTAATACTAAGCTACGCTATATAGATATATAGAATATATAGCTACGCTAGGAGTACTAAAAAGGTACCTTTAAAGTAATCTACCTCTTTATTAATTAAATACTAATAAATAAACTTACGAAAGCTTTATTACGTTAATCGTTCGAGTACTTTAAAGTATTACTTAACCTATAGAATACTTACGGAAAAATAATAATAATAATACTTAAAGAGTCGCCGTAAGTACTAACGGTACGTAAATTCTCTCCTTAATTAATTAATATATAAGTATAAAGTATTATCGTTATATAAAAATAACTCTCCTTACCGTTAAATACCGAACTCGTATTACTTTTAGATCCTAGCATAGGAAGGTTACTTTAAGCTAAAGAACTTAATTATAAGAGTAATAAGTAAAGCCGGACTAACGGAATACGTAAGTATTAACGGATTCGTTCTAATACTTAATAATCTCTTCGTATAAGCGGTCGGTTTATCGATATAATACTTTATATATATATTATTTAAAAAAGATAAGCGCGTAATCGCGAGTAATCTTAAATATTACTTCCTTAGAAGATTACTCTTCGTCTTCGGAAAATTATTCTCCTATTCCTTCTCTTCTAACGTCCTTTATTTCTACGTTTAATTCTTACTCGGAAGTAACGGCCGATAAAGCCGCGTTAGGTACTACGGTCGATAAGACGGTAAAGACGTTACTCGTATTAGCCGAAGTAATAAAAGGGCTAATAGGTATAAAGCTAGAAACGGATACGGCTACGGTAATCGATAGGCCGGTAACGGAAGGACTTACGCCTAGCTAAATAAATTAATTAGAATTAATTACGCTTCGTCGTAACTTTACGGTTTCGGGTACCGCGGGTATTTATTCTCCGTTTTAATAAAGCGTAAAAAGCTTCTTTATTATCGTAACGAACTTAAGAACCTATAAATAACGTTAATAAATATTAATTAACGTAAAATAAAGCTTATATATTAGCCGAGAATTCGATATAAACGACGATAAGGTAGGTAATCGGTAGAACTAAAGCGTCGGTCCTATATAATATTAGCTCTAAACTTCGACGTATAAAGGTAAGAATATTTATAAAAATACGTAAACGTAACTAAATAAGTAGCGGTAATAACGGCTAGTATTTTAAAAAGAATCGAAGTATTTTTTAATAAACCTATTCTAAGCCGTATTACGTACGTAACTTAGGTAAAGGATTATACGGCGAGTTCCGTACTTTCGATTATAAATTACCGAAATAATTCTTAAGGCGGCGGTAATAAAAGCTAGAGCGGCTAGCGCGACGGAGGTATTAAACGGAACCGCCGGAACGGCCGGGTTAGAGGGACTAATAAGGCCGGTAGTTATTCCGGAAGCCGATAAAGCGCTACGTCTTTATCCTTATTTTCGTTTTTATTCTACGATATTACTACGGATCGAAGTAATAATAATAACGGCCGCTTAGGTTACGTAAGTAACGGCGATATTATTAAAAGACGTAGCTTAATATACGCGAATTTAAACTCGGGTTTTACGCGAAAGAATCTTACGAGTAATTAATATAACCAGGCGGTCGCTTTTTTCGATTATTCCTTCGTATAAAGAGGGAAAGTTTTCCTCGGAGGATTCTTTTTTAAAGGATTCGTCGGTAAAAACTTTAATAACTCGGGATACGATATCTTAAAGGACGCGAGTAACTAAGGCTTAGGTACGTTACGTTAAAACGCTAGGTACGATTATATCGACGTCGCTTTCGTCGATAAAGGAATCCTTAAAAGGCTAAACGATAACTAAGGCCCCGGATCCGGGAATAAAAGATATTCCTTCGCGGCGAGCGGGGCTACCGGCCGAAGCTCTAACGCTACCTCCCGTACGAATACGGGAGATAGGCTAGGAGCTCGCGGCGGAAAGGCCGAGTACCTTCTACTTTAGCGAGGCTACGGTACATTAAAACGCTAGTATTATCTTACGAAGCTCTTAAGTATCGGATATACTAAGAAATCGTTAATTACGGTATTATATTATTACCGGTAAATAACGAGTAATTAATAAACGGATTATCTCGTATAACCTCTTACTTATTAATATAAAGTAATTAACGGTTACTTTATTATCTTAAGATATTTTAATATTAAGAATAATATATTAATTATAAATAATAATCCTTATTACGATAAGCTAAGTTATTATCCTACGGTCGCTTAATAAAAGTATAATACGACTCGTATAATACGCGAGCTACGCTTTACGTAAATTATAAGAAAGGTAAACTTACCTTACGATAATAAATTAATAAGGCTTTATTAATTATAATAGCTTACGATTACGTAATTAATAGAATTACTTAATTATAATTAGGTATATATACCTACGACGGATAACCTAGGGAAAAAAGGAAAAGAAAGAGGTACGCTTAATTCGAGAGCGAGAAATCCTAGATATATTTATACTTAACCGCTTTCGTAGGAAAAACGATAGAATCGGTTAGTATAAGTAACGCGCGTAAGCGCGCGCGATAGTAATAAAAGAGATTAAATCCTAGTATTAATACTAGAGCGACTATTACTATTATTATTATATTACTTATATAACTAACTACCGCTTAATCGAAAGCGAGTAATTATACGGATAATTATACGAGTAATTACGTAAGTAATTATTTTTATTTATAATAAATTATGGAGTATTAAGTAAGGGGTACGAAGAATATATAACTTAGGAGAAAATACTATTAATAATAAACCGGAGTATTATAGTAGTACGGTAAGACATACCCTCTTAATATATTACGTAATACGCTACGATAGGCCTTATACTTATATAAAGTAACCATAGCTCCCGTAAGTACGGGACATACCATGCTTATTATTTAGTTTATTACCAAGCTAAATTATTATCTTTATTATTTTTACTTTAATTAAAGATTCGTTTTTATTATTAGATTCGTCGTTCTCCGATTAATATATCTATTTTAGTTATAAGCGTTTAAGTTACTTCGTCGTACCTCTATAGCCGAATAAATAACTTTTACGTTTTACTTCTTTTCTCCCCTTACCTCTTATACCTTCGGGCTAGCGACTACTATATTTCTACGGCTAAAGGGCATAGCTAAGATACGATAACTATATTAGATTCCTTACCTTTCGATTAATATAGCGATACTAAATTTATCTATTTTAAACTATCGTACGTACTATAGTCTTCGATAGAGTATACTTTCGAGTAAATATATCCGGGTCTTTAGTATCGCGTACGCTTTATTTCTTCTTAGTAGCGATTACCCTATAACTTTTCGACCCCTTAACCTTTAGTTTACGGAGTTTCTATTACGCTATTAAGATTTAGAGGATACCGATCGCCGTTAGCGCCGTTATTTAACCCGCGAAATAGCCCGCGTTTTACGTTAAATAAAGTATCCCGCCTTATGGTTATTTATTTACTATAGGAAGGTACGTATAAGCTTAAGAGCTTTTATAACGATATTATTACTATTAGGATAGCGCTTAATCCTTAATACTTATAACGCTAATAAGCTATCGATATTACGATATAATACGACGACTAAACCGCGTTTATACCGATTAAGATATTCTTCGTATCGTTATTTACCTACCTATACGAAGGAACCCGTAAACCTAGGAAACTATCGTCGTAATATTACCGCTATTAGAAATAATACTTAGCCTTCGATACTAACCGCTTCCTCGAACCGCTAGTAATATAGTATATCTTACGCGAGTAAATAACGCTTTTAACGATTAAGGTAGCCCCTTTATAGTTATCTACCTACTATATAGAGGACGTACGAACGCCTTAATATAAATTACGATAACCTATACGACCCGCTACTTTCTTATTAATATTAAGAGCGGATAAAGGCTAATAGTAATTATACCTTAGCCGACCTTACGATAGTTTCTTTTTCCTTCTAAACCTATTAATCGATATAAATTAAATATATAAATATTAATAACTTATTATACTAGAGGCATTTTAGGATATCTAGGCGTAGCGATTCGACGATATAGTATACGATATAATATGGATATTTATATTAATAGTATAGATAGGAATTAATAAATTAATAGCTATTAATAATCGATAGTTTTAAAGAGAACTAGGAATCAATATTAATAGGATTACGTAGATATAAAGGATTAAGGAAACGGAACTAAAGTCGAGTTAATAGGTATACCTATATATAAACTAGCCCTATATTATTAATTAATAACTAATATGGCGAGAAGTACTAACATAGGCGTAAAACGGCGCTTAGCGGTAATACTGCTAATATTATTAAATAGCCCCCGTTAGATCGAGACCGGCTTATGATTATAACCGGTATCGTATCTAGCGCGATTCTTTATTCGGGATTTATTTCTTATACGTATTACCTTAACGAAGGTTATACGTTAAGAGTTCTGGATCTTAATAAGAGGAATTATCGTCGATTTATTTATAAAAGTTAAATTATTAATCTAGGGAATACGTATCGTATTTTAATTAGGCGTTAGCCGATTAAAGAAGCTCGTATAATATCCGCATCCTATCGATCGGGATAGTATAATAAATAGTAATATATCCATACTAAAGGAAAAGTATTAGGACATAGATAATAGCTATTATACCTTTACCCCTATATTAAATAATAAGACCCTTACTACTTTCCTTTCTACTTTATATTTCGTACCGCTAAACTAAACGGAGTCCATAGCTAGGAAACGGAGTAAATCGTTATTAGGATCCGAAGTAATAAAGACTAAACTACTAATAAAGACCTTAAGAATCGATATTAACTTTCCGTTCTTATATCCGCCCGAAGAAAAGGAGGACGACGATAAAACTCCTACTTAGCTACCCCTTACCCGCGGCTCTATACTTATTCCGCTAATCCCTATGGTATTATCTTAAAATAATAATAACGGAGCCTTTAATAGCTAAAATATGCCGGTAGTTATCCTAACTATCGTAATGCTAGCCATTAGATTCCTTAACCCTACCGATTACCCTAGGCTTAAGTTTAATAAATATAACGTAACTTAATAACTAAAAAGAGTAAATCGATTATTTAACCGCTACCGTATAAGCGACGACGATAAGATTAAGGAGATCGGCGAATAGATTACGACTAAGATTATTAAGGAGCGCGTTAACGACGTTACGAAGGATTAAACGATTTAAAGAGTTATCGTTATAGTCCTAAAGTACCGTTTTAGGATTACCGATAAACCAGGCTAAGCTAACGTTAAACGTAAACTCGTATAATTAGAACGAGGTAACGTAATTAACGATCTTAAGGCGATCTTTACGTATCTTATAAACTATAAACGCCTTTCCAAGCTCGTAAACGATAACGGAAAGCTTCCCTAGAAAGTAGGATACCTAACCGATAGACTTCGGATATTTTTAATTATAAAGTTTTATAAAACGGAAGACTATAATTATAATAGGATCGGAGATATTAATTACCGGACTTTTTATACCTAGCTTTATAAGTAAGCGAAACGTCGTATAGTAGTATAAATTACCGATAAAGCCTAAGCCGAAGAACGACGATAGTAGAAAACGGTAACTTTCGAAGAACCCGAGAAGCCTATAATATAAATAATTTAACGATTAGCGACTTTTAGCCTTTAAATGCTTTTACTACCGCCTTCTTTATAGCCTAGACCTTCTTACGGCTACCTAAGTACTAGTTAAGAAGCTAATATATAGGCCTTCTACGACCGACTTAACGCTTTAGAGATAAAGATAACTTCGTAGAATTACGGTTAGGATAGTAGCTTTTATAGCCCTAGGGATACGTATAGCGCCGATTAATAATATTAATAGGAAAACCCGTTCCTAGTAAACGCGGTTCGGAACCTAAGTCTTTATAACCTATAAACTAGCGGAAGGACCTTAATAGGCTTTAAACGTAATACCATATTAGATTACCGAGGCATACGTAGTAGGATTTTATTAACCTAGACGAGTAATTATAAGGAATTCGAATATTAGTTTTATAGTACTTTCGATCGGCTTTATAACTATAGCCGCTATCCGCTATTAATAGATATAACCTAGAATCGGTTCTACTATAAGAATAATAAGCGATTATACTACCTCGAGAATAAAAACCCGGATAAGCCGGAGTTAATACTAGTCCTAGGATCGATTATTACCTAAGCTAAGCGTAAAGGAGAACCGATCGCTTATTATATCTTATTTTACGTATATTAAAGTAAGGAATCTTTAAAGTAGGTACGTAGGATAATATATTACTATTTAGCCGGAAAGCTAAAGTTTATATCCCTCGACTTACGATACTTTAAGAACGAGGATATAATAACGAAGTAAGAAGAAATACCTAGAGCTATATCGGAAATTAACGTTATTTAAATAATCGAACGTAAATATAGCTACGAATTATACGAAACGGGAATCTTAGGTTATAATTAAACCAAGGGTTTTATCGACGACGAGGGTATTTATTATTATAAAGGTATTATTAAGACGGACCTAGTCGAAGTTAACGTAGTTAAGCGAGTTAAAGATCCTAACGGCGAGTATATCGAAAGAGAAGTACCCGATTAAGAGGATATAGAAGTCCTATCGTTATAACTTAAGCGTAAACCGACTAAAGCCGGTAAGAGCGTTACTTCGAATATAAACGACCTAGCTAGGAAGGCGAAGATTATTAACGAGCTATTAAGAGAGTTTTAGCTAGATAAAATTAATAAGAATAATAGGAAATGCTTCGAGGTTTCGTAGGACGACCTAATTAAGTTCATACCCGGGTTTTCGGAATAGGTAGTTAAGTACCTTACGATACGCGCTATAGAGATTAACGAAGGTTAGCCTAAGGTTATTAAAATTATAAAGGAATAGGTATAAAAGGATCGGGAAGAAAGCGTTAAGATACCTAACGTACCGTAAATTACCGCCCCGTTTATTAACCCTTCGAATAAAATAGCGGTAAATTTAATTATCGCAAAGGATATTAAAAACTATATCCGGCCTTTCCTTAAGCTAATAATTAACGTAGGACCTAACGGGAACGAAACTTACGTATTTACGGTAATCGATATAAAGGCGTAGTCTAGCATAATCGTGGAAAGCTACGTAAAGAAGTAGCGTCTCCTTATAACCGGTATTAAGGCGATATAGCGAGGTTTTAGATCCTTTATAAAGATCCTATATATAGGAATAATTAACGGTTTTATTTAGCTTACCGATTATTATCTTCGCTTACCGATTTACGTCGTTAAAGATAGGTTTATTAATTACTTCTTATTACTTAGTATAAACTTTATCTTCTAGTTTCGTATGAAACTCGAATTCGACGGAAATACCTTTATAGGAACCGTTAACTTTAGCTCGGCCCGGATAATAATTCCTTTCGCTATTAACTTAAGAAGCGATACGCTACTAAGCCTTATATTCGGCGATTAGGAAAACTAGATACCATTAATACCCTAGGCCGCTTTAATAGCGTATATAGGCCTAAAAACGCGTTCCTAGCCGAGTACCTAGAGACCGACGCTAGCTTCTAAGCTAAAATTAATTATGCCTGCCTTTATAACGACGATATAAAGGCAATACTTATCTCCGAAGCTAAGGACTTATCGGCCCTCGAACTTAGTCTAAACGAAAGAGATAAAGCGATCGCTAGATTAAGCGACGAAGAATTCCTCTACGTCTTTAGTAAAGCCGTTACGAAGGTAATTCGATATACGACGTAGGAGTCGAAATAACATAAGCGAAACCTAGCCCTTATTTCGGAATTAACTTACTAAGCTAAACGTACGTTTTTAGTTAATACTATATATAAGCCTAAGTCGCGTAAAGTTTAACCCGTAGATAACGTACCGTTAAACGGTTAGATACCGCTAAGAATATTCGATTAAAAGGATTAAGTAATAAGGGAGGTTAAGTCGAAGTACGAGCCACTAGATATATTATAGCGCGATAGACCCTATAAGAATATTATACTAAGATTCGCTAGTAATTCCCGAGGTATTAGATTAATAACGGAAAGACTTAACGCTATTAAAGTAAGTTTATTAGATACGGAACTAACCGATTAGGAGAAAGACGTACTAGTTAAGATCCTATACCGAAGAGAAATAGCCCTAGCCTAGGATTTCTTTAAAATCGGGAAAATCCGACCTTAAGATTATTCCGATTATAAGATTAGGACGGTACTATATAACGCCTGGTAGGCTAAGGGTATCCCGATCCTAGTACCCCTTAAGGAACGAGTAATCGAAGTCTTATATATACGACTAAAGAACGGAATCCTAGAAGAAAGTCATAGTTCTTATCGAAATATAATAATTCGTAATCGAAAAGAAAGATAATAATTTACGATTTATTAACTCTACGATAAAACTTAACGCCTAAGTTATTCGCGACGCCTTCCTACCTTAAGATAGAGACTCCTTTACCTAAGAATTCGCTATATATTTAATCCTTATAGTCGTTAACTTTTTCTCTAGGTACGACTAGGTAACGCTAACGGAAACGAGCCGTAACCTAACTACGTTCGCTACTCTTATTAGCCTTTTACGCATAACGACTTTATTATAGGGCGCGACGAACTTAGTTACCGCTTTTTTCCTAGCCGTTATACGAATTCTTTACGATTTAATTCTTATTAACTACGAGCCTTTCTTCGACGACGTTAGTATTAAAGGGCTAGTATCGAAATATTATAACTAGGAGGCTTTTCCGGGAATACGACGCTTTATCTTAGAGTATTTAAAGAATATCGACGCCGTTTTCCTGAACTTCGAATTAGCCGGTATTACTACTAGCGTCGTTAAATTTACTTAGTATAAAGGTAGTACGGTAATCGTCGGATATTTATACGGTATAAACGGTAGGAAGCCTTCGGAAGCGAAGATAGTTAAAATCTTAAAGTAGAAGTTATATAAGAACATAAACGAAGTAAGGTCTTTTATCGGTATTACGGTTTTCTTTAGAATATAGATCGATTATTATACTATAATCGCTAAATCCCTCTTAGTATTAATACGTAAGGGAGTATACTTTATTTAGGGTATCGATTAGTAATATACTATGGATTCGCTTAAGATAGTTCTTATTAACGTACCGGTATTAATTATTTTAGATTATATTATCGAATAGCTAATCCGAGTAAAAGTCGACGCATTAAGAGATAGTTAAGGCTACGTATTAGGTTAGGATAACGATAAAGGTAACTTTAAACCCTCGAGATACGAGTTAGAGATCTAGAAAAGGGCGGAGTTAAATTACGACGCTACGAAACGAGAGTATTTAGGAGTCGTTAAGTCCTTACGACGGCTTCGAAACTATTTTTACGGCATTTACTTCGTACTTAAAACTAACGCTAAAGTATTAATCGCCTAGCTTAACGACGGATTCTTTAGTCTCCCGGGCGTTATCTTTATTAAGTAAATAACCTATATTAAAATATTTAGCTTCGATATTTAATATATATCCGGTAAGAGATACTCCGCTACGGACGGTTTCTTACGTAAACCTAGCGGCCTAAACGACGATAACGACGATTAATAAGAAGGCGATATAGAGGACTTTTTTAATATATAGCTTAATATAATATACGCGAATATAGTCGTATTATTTAACGTCGTCGAAGAATCTAGCGATAAAGCCCTGCCGCTATAGCCGCTAGGAGAATAATCGATAGAATCGTAAGAAATAGTAACGTTTCTTACGCGATTTTAATTACTTAGCCGATTAAGAGATAACCGATTAATAGGGTATTAAAAGCGATAGACCCGGTTTAAGAAGAAAGCGCTTAAATACGCCGTTTCGGAAGGTATTATATAAAGGAAGCCCGAAAAGTATAAGGGCATACGACGAATTATCGACTAAGAGAAACTACGTAAAGCTATAATTAAGGATTATAACGAGGATTTCGGTTATAAGGGACGTACTTTAACCTACGATCGAATAGCTAAACTATATTATTAACGCGGTATATTCGAATACGTCGCTAGAGAGGTTAAATCGTATCCTAAATATTAAAAAGGAAATTATATACGGAAAGTCGACCCCGCCTTATATAACGAGCTAGTTAACGTTCTTATTTACGAGGTAATAAACGTATAGTATATATTAATAGATAACGGATTTATCGTAATAATCGAAGTACGAAACGAATTATCCGGCTTTCTCGAAGCCCGAGCCATTAGAAAGATAGATTCTAAGACGATCGCTAAGTTCCTCTAGGAGTAGATATTCCTATAGTACGGCGTACCCCTAGTAATTAAGTATAATAATAATTCCGAGAATAAAAAGAAGGTCCGTAAAGTAATAAAGCTAATCGGTATTAGAATTAAAGTCGGTGCTACTTATTTTCCGTAATCCTAAGGTATAATCGAGGTTAGGTATAAAATAATTCGCGGAGGCCTTATAAAAGGTATAAACGGTAGCGATCGGGGATAAACGAACCTATTAGGCGTAATTATATAAGTAAATAAGACTTCGACGCGTTTATACGGAATGTCGCTATACGAATTAATATATAGGCGTAAAGTAATTATCCCGATAGAAACCGTTATCCTAATATAGCGTATTATAAACTAAAAGAATATCCCGGACCGAGAATCGCTTTTAGTTATACGTATACGATTAATTAAGAAACGCTAGGAAGATATATTAGCCGTAGTTAAAGTTCTAACGATTAAATATAAGGAAGCTACCCGGTACTAGGACGAGAAAAACGCTTACCGGATACGAAAAGAGCCCCTAAAAACCGACGACCTCGTATTACTATACGATACGTTACGATATATAAGTAAGTCGATAGACGTAAAACTAAAGTACTACTAAAAGGAACCGTACTTAATCGCCGAAGATCTAGGTTATAGTCGTTATAAGCTTAAAGAACCGGATAAAGTTACGCTATTATACCCGGTTTTAGGCTATAAACTACGGAAATATATCTAAGATACTAACGGGTTTTAAGACCTAGAGAACCCGAAGAAGGACGAATGAATTATACGCCTACTACCGATTAAATATAAGGACTAGGAATCGACGACTACTAACGATCCTTAAGCTAAAGAAGGCCTAAAGCTTATGCCCTCGGTAATCGACGACGAAGAAAAAGAATAATTAGCCCCGAACGATAAAGTACGAATTATAATAAAAATATTAAACAGAAAGCTTAAAGGATACGAAGTTATACCTAACGATAAACCCGAATTAAGGAGATTAACCCGACTTAATAAATAACCCTTTTACTATAATACGATAAGGCTATAGTGCCTTAAAATAACCTACTTATACCGATCGAGGAATAATAAAGCCTAGAAGCTTAATATATAATCGCTTTCCTAAGTAAGGAAGGAAAGAAGTTATCCTTATATAGTTATTAAACCGGTAGCCTATATACGAAATTAATACCCTAAATTATAATACTAATAAATACGCCTCCCCTTATCTCTTACCTTAAAAGAAAGTATATTTTCATAGATTATTAACGCCGATTAACGCGTTCTTATACTTAAATAAGTTATCCTTTGCGTTCGTCGTTAGGAATTTAAGATATTAATATCCTAATATTACGTAACTATTACATTTTAACATAGGTATATTTTAGTATTTAAAGGAAAAGTAAGGAAAGTAATTTATATTAATAAAAGCAAAAGAAAAAGGAAAGAAAAGGAATACGCGTTTAAAAATAAGCTAAAAGTAACGTATATCGCCGATTAATACCTCTCTTTTCCTTTTTATCCTTTTACCTTATCCTTTATTTACTAGTTACTAAGAAAACTAAAGACTTACTTACTTCCTAGCCCTCGGAAAGTTACGATCTTCGAATTTATTATAAATAGTAACTCCTCTTCCGTTACTCGTATTATAAGCGGATATACGGCTTAGCTTAAATCCTCTATTAAAAGGGGGTTACGATTTATTCGCGCCCGTAGGTAAGTAAACCGCTCGGCTCGAAATTTATAACGTATCCCGTTAATAAAAAAGAGGTAAATATCGTAGGAGTACCTAAAGACGCGATCGGGAACTAGGGATCGGTAGGAAAAGAAGGGCTATATATCCGCGTATTTAGCGGTATCGGAAGAGGCGAGCCGGCGCTCGTAGTACTAATAATATACCTCGTTAAGTACCCTATATTATTAAATAAATAAACTAATAACGAAACGAAAGTCCGTCGTTAATCGACGGAAATACTTATTAACTAGTCCCTTATTATTAATTTCTATAAATAACGTCCGGCGGCGAAAGAATTAAACGTAACGAACGAAAGGTATAATATAGCTTTAGAGGTAGGTAACCTCTTAAAAGTCCTTACTTATAATCTCCTATACGATATACCGGCCGACCGCCGGCTTATCTAAAAAATAAAACCGAACGTTACGAATTATCTTACCATTAATTAATATAACCTTCGATTAATAGATCTTATTAATATTAAAAGCTATATACCTAGCGTTATTAATTTATTATCCGAATTCCTTCGATACTTTAAAGCTACCGGCCGAGAATTACTTTCGGGCTTTAGTTTAAAGGACGGAAGTATAAGGTATACGGTACTTACTAAGGCTTAGGGATTAGCCGATTAACGTCCCGGAATTCCTCGGTAAAAGGTAAGCGGCGGAAGGATTCGTCGGGCTATTTATTTATTAGGTTTACCGGCGGCGGTATCGACTTAACCCGTTAATACGTTACGGCCTTTTTTTTATCCTCCTTAATCTTTTTAAACGCCCCGGCGATTTCCTCGTCGGTAATCCTTATAGCCTTAAGTTATTCGAATAGCTTAAGGACGAACGCCTGGTTTAGTTTAAGGAGTTACTTCTGGATAGTAGGGTTTATTATATATATATATATAAGAAAGAGAGAGATAGAAACGACGAAATTATAAATCTAGAATTAAGAAAAATCGAAAAACGAATTAAAACGAAGATAAAGGACCTAAGGAATAAAAGAAAGAAAGTAGATCGGAACCGTAGAATAGCGAGAAATAAGAGGGAAGGTCGGACGAGAACGAGAGAGTCGAATACGTTACCTAGGTCGTAAGTACCGTACTTAAAAGAGTCTCGATAATACCTACCTTAGCCTACGTTTAATTACGAATTTACGAACGTACGTACTTATTACTTTATTAAGAGTATATAATAAGAAGTTATAAGCTAACGCGTCTCCTATTATAGCTTTATACGTATATAAGTAAACGCGCTTTCTTAAAGCGTTAGCCGTAAAGGTATATCTAATCATATGATTAATACGTCTCCTTCCCTTCCTTTCTTTTTCCTTTTTAGGCATTCTATTTCGAAAATCCCCCCTTATAATTATTATATTCTTACTTATTTTTAGCCTACCTTTCTCATTATTAATTTAAATTCTTATTTTTACCTTTAACTTATTATCTTTCCTCCCCCTTCCCTTAATTCTTTTTTTTTTATTTTTTTATTATATCTTTCCCCCGCTCCGCCGGAATCCCTCCCTCCTTTTCCCTTCCTTCCGTTTATAGAGACGTACGTCGTACCGATTTAACCGACTTAATAAAACTCCTACGAAAGATTTATAGTAATAAAAATAACTAAAGTAATATAAAAGAATATTAGCTTAGTACTTTAAATAAGTACGATTAGGGAAAGGGTCCGATCGAATTAGGATCCGATATATCCTAAGCCCTCCGGCTATTCGTTAATCGAGCCCGAATTATAGACTAATAGCTATAGAAATAAACGAAGGTAGTCCTAGATAACTTTTTCGTATACCTCGCCCGTTACGACTACCTTACTAACGAAAATATCCGCGCCCTTTATATTATAACTAGTTACGACCTTAAAAGCCGAAAGGCGGCCTTCGAAATAAATCCGTATTAAACGATAGGTTATCGATCGGTAGAATCGTTTAACTTCCTAATCCGTTAATACCTCCTCGATAACCCTACCTTTATTTTAATCTTTACGATTTATACGGATTTAATAAATCTTAAACGAATTATTACCGATCCCTTAAAGTTCTCTTAAGCTTACTTCGCCGTAATACTATACCTTCCTAAGCCCTAGAAACTATTTAGCTTTAATATAGTTAAGGACGGCGCCCTCGATCGGGCGGCGTACGCGCTCGGCTAGCTACGACGAATATAGAAAGACGGTAATCTCGAGCCTAATATAACCCTTTAGTCTACTTATTACGTCGCGTTAGTAGATTAATAAAATAGCTTTAATTACGGGTTTTAAAGCGGTATTTTACCGTATTTTATCTTTAAACGACCGATCGAAGTCGCGCGTTAAGCCTAAGAAAATAAGGGCCTTAATTTCCTTAATACTATAAAAGAATACGCCGAAGTAGTAGAGTAATTTTATAGCGTTCGAGTTTTAAAGGAAGGGGTAGGTATCGTTAAGCGTTTCCGGTAAGCCGTAAATTATTAAAAGTAAATTAACCTTATTAACGCTATAATATCCGCTTAAAGTACGCCGATCGGCGAGCCGCCTAGCCGTAAATCCTTCGTTCGGTTTATCGCATAAGCCGAAATCCGCCGTTCCTTTATAGCTTTAATACCTAATCCCCTTTACTCCTTCGTATTAACGGACGTAAACCTCCGTTACGATAACCTCGTTAAGGTTATAACGCGTTCCTTTCCTTCCCCCGGCTTAAAAAGAATTAAAGCTTTCTAATCGGGGGAAACCTTTATACCGTATAGGTAGAGGAGAGATACCTAATTAATCCTCGGGATACGCCCGCTCCTTTATTATTCCCTTAATTAGGAGGGTTAGGAAGAAACTAAGAAAAAGATAGCCGAGATAAAGAAGGAAAACGCCGATCGTATTAGATCGGCGAAGGTAAACTAAGCTAAATTAATCGTAAAGTAATAAAAGGGCCTCCTTATAATATTAAACGAGAAACTAAAGATACGACGGTAGTAGTTAAATAATAGCCGGTAAAATAAAGTTTCGCGGTAGTTTTTAAGGAAAGATATTAATCGGGATATACCGTACCATACTTTTTAGTTTAATTATTCCTTACGGTATAATTAAACTAAGGAAACTATAGTAGTACGGTAAGACATACCCTCTTAATATATTACGTAATACGTTACGATAGGCCTTATACCTATATAAAGTAACCATAGCTTCCTTAAGTACGGGATATACTATGCTTATTATTTAGTTTATTACCTAGCTAGATTATTATCTTTATTATTTTTACTTTAATTAAAGATTCGTTTTTATTATTAGATTCGTCGTTTTCCGATTAATATATCTATCTTAGTTATAGGCGCTTAAGTTACTTCGTCGTATCGCTATAGCCGAATAAATAACATTTGCGTTTTATTCCTTTTCTTTCTTTATTTCTTATGCCTTCGGGCTAGCGACTACTATATCTCTACGACTAAGGGGCATAACTAAGATACGATAACTACATTAGATTTCTTATCTTTCGATTAATATAGCGATATTAATTTCATTTACCTTGGACTATCGTACGTACTATAGTCTTCGATAGAATATATATTCGAGTAAACCTATCCGGGTTTTTAATATCGCGTACGCTCTATTCCTTTTCATTAATAACTCGAACGGAAAGAAATTAATCGAATAAATCTCTTAATATATATAAGTAATAACGTTACTTAATTAATTATTAAAGTACTAGACCTATAGGATTCGCTCGTATTATTTAATCGAGGGCTAAATAGCGAGTTAATTCCCTTTAGGAGTAGTAAGCCTACCTTAGATAACGAGGATCTAGATATAACTTAGTCCGCCGGTCCTAGCTCGGGGAAGGAATAACTTCTAAAAAAAGAACTAGAGATAGATTCCGATAATTTAAAATACGAAACGGTTAGGTTTAAAGACGAATAATATAGTAGTACGGTAAGACATATCCTTTTAATATATTACGTAATACGCTACGATAGGCCTTATGCCTATATAGAATAACCATAGCTTCCGTAAGTATAGGATATGCTATGTTTATTATTTAGTTTATTATTTAGCTAGATTATTATCTTTATTATTTTTACCTTAATTAAAGATTCGTTTTTATTATTAGATTTATCGTTTTCCGATTAATATATTTATTTTAGTTATAAGCGCTTAAGTTACTTCGTTATATCGCTATAGCCGAATAAGTAACTTTTACGTTTTACCCCTTTTCTTCCCTTACTTTTTATACCTTCGGGCTAGCGATTATTATATCTTTACGATTAAGGGGCGTAGCCGAGATACGATAACTATATTAAATTCCTTACTTCTCGATTAATATAGCGATATTAGTTTCATTTATCTTAGACTATCGTACGTATTATAGTCTTCGATAGAGTATACTTTCCAGTAAACTTATCCGGGTTTTTAGTATCGCGTACGCTTTACTCCTCCTTAATAACCGTAAGAAGTAACGGAATTATTCGAATTAATCGAGTAAGAGATATAAACGTAACTCGAAGCGGAAACCTAAGAAAAATTAAACGAAAAAGCGAATATATTTTACGGGTTCCCGAGTCTAAGGCTTACTTTAATTATACCCGCGGAAGTTACGGAAAGTAAGAATACTTCGATAAGGAGTATAGAGTAACTAAAGTTAGGTACGGCTATTAATAAAAGTACCGAAAGTCCGGAGCGGCGAATATACTTCGCCGACGGAATAAATACTTAAGAATAATTTCTAGAATAATTAACTAGAGAAATTCGTACTTCCTCCGAAGAAAATAAGTAATATAGCCTATTTCCGTAAACTACTTAGCGTAAGTAGCGCACGAGAAAGGTCCATCCTCTTATTATCCGTTATAATAAAAGGAAAAGAGAAGAAAGCCCGGAAAGGAATAAAGTAATAGGTAGTTTAAGTATTAAAGTTTACGTAACATCGGATAGCTTAACGGCTAGGAGTAACCTCTTAAGAGATTACTAGCTTAACTTCGTAATAACTTTTTAGCTTAATTAATTAAAAGGGTAGTAAGTAAAGAGCTACGATAAGTATATTACGCTATACTTAGTTTTCGTAATAGCCGTTAATTAAATTAAGGCCGAGCGATTAAGCGTATCGCTTAATAAGATAAAAATTTACCTTAACGATTTATTTAAACCGCTAAAGATATAAAAGGACCTAGATAAGTATTTATTAGAAGAACGATTTAAAGAAAACGTTAGATCTAAGATTAAGGCCTTTTTATATATTAGAATATAGCGTATTATTAATCGCGAACGGATAAAAATAAAGTTAATTTTATTAATATAAGTCTTTGATTATAAATTCGACGAAGATAATTTCCTTATTATTTATAAGTCGCGCTTAATAACGCGAGGAGATTTATAGCTTAAAGAATTACTAGAGAATACTTATATAGCTACGTTAGTAACGAAATCGTTCCGTATAATAATAACTATCGTAGCCTAATTCGACCTCGAAGTTAATTAATATAACATTAAAAACGCGTTCCTTAACGTAGTAAGACCGGAAAGTAACCTTATACTTATAAAGTTATTAAACGGATTTAAGGAAGAAGGAAAATACGCCCTCGCTATAAAAGTAGTATACGGATTTAGAGATTTACCCCTAGTTTAATTTAAGGAAATCGAAAGTACCTTTAACCGTTTAAAACTTTAGAACTCTCTAGAAGAGCCGTACTTAATTTATATAAAAGAACGAGAAGTCTTCGTATTAATATACGTAGACGATATATTAATTATAAACTATATAAGCTTAGAAGCGATGGTATAAAAAGTAGCTTAAGGGTTAAAGGATACTTATAAAACGAAAGAACTTAAACCGGGAAAGTATTATTTAGGGATTATAATAATACGGTAAGACATACCTTCTTAATATATTACGTAATACGTTACGATAGGCCTTATATTTATATAGAATAACTATAGTTCCCGTAAATACGGGATATACTATGCTTATTATTTAATTCATTACTTAGTTAAATTACTATCTTTATTATTTTTACCTTAATTAAAGATTCGTTTTTATTATTAGATTCGTCGTTATTCGATTAATATATTTATTTTAGTTATAGGCGCTTAAGTTACTTCGTCGTACCGCTATAACCGAATAAGTAATTTTTACGTTTTACTCCTTTTCTTTCCTTACTTCTTATACCTTCGGGCTAGCGATTACTATATCTCTATAACTAAGAGGCATAGCTAAAATACGATAACTATATTAAATTCCTCGTTCTCCGATTAATATAGCGGTATTAGTTTTATTTATTTTAGATTATCGTACGAGCGATAGTCTTCGATAAAGTATATATATAAGTAAACCTATCCTAATCTTTAATATCGCGTACGCTTTGCTCCTCTTTAGTAACGATTACCTTATGACTTTTCGACCCCTTAACCTTTAGTTTACGGAGTTTCTATTACGATATTAGGATTTAAAGGATACCGATCGCCGTCGGCGCCGCTATATAACCCGCGTAATAGTCCGCGTTTTACGTTAAATAAGGTATCCCGCCTTATAGTTATTTATATATTATAGAAAGGTACGTATAAGCCCGGGAACTTTTACGATACTATAGCTATTAAGATATTACTTAGCCTTTAATACTTATAACGCTATTAATCTATCGATATTACGATATAATACGACGATAAAACCGCGTTAATACCGATTAGGATATCCTTCGTATGGTTATTTATTTACTATATAAAGAAACCCGTAAAACCCGAGAAACTTTCGTCGTAATATTAACCGCCGTTAGGAATAGTACTTAGCCCTCGATACTAACCGCTTTCCCGAACCGCTAATAATATAATATACCTCGTACGAATAAATAGAACTTATAGCGATTAAAGTAGCTCCCTTATAATTATCTACTTACTATATAAAGAACGTACGAGCGTTTTAATATAAATTCCGATAACCTATACGACCCGCTGCCTTTTTATTAATACTAAGGGCGGATAAAGGCTAATAGTAATTATGCCTTAATCGACCTTACGATAGCTTTTATTTTCCTCTAAATATATTAATCGATAGAGATTAAATATATAAATACTAATAACTTATTATGCTAGAGGTATTTTAGGATACCTAAACGTAGCGATTTAATAATATAATATACGATATAATATAGATATTTATATTAATAGTATAAATAGAATTAATAGACTAATAGCTACTAGTAACCGATTGTTTTAAGAAGAACTAGGAATTAATATTAATAGGACTACGTAAATATAAAGGATTAAGGAAACGGAACTAAAGTCGAGCTAATAGGTATACCTATATATAAGCTAGCCTTATATTATTAACTAATAATTAATATAGCGAAAAGTATTAACATAGGCGTAAAATAACGCCTAGCGGTAATACCGTTAATATTATTAAATAGCCTCCGTTAGATCGAGACCGGCCTATGGCTATAACCGATATCGTATCTAGCGCGATCCTCTACTCGGGATTTATTTCTTATACGTATTACCTTAACGAAGGTTATAGGTTAGGAGTTTTAATCCTTAATAGGAGGAATTATCGTCGACTTATTTATAATTATTAAATTATTAGTCTAAGGAATACGTATCGTATTTTAATTAGGCGTTAGCCGACTAAAGAATCTCGTATAATACCTGGATCCTATCGATCGGGATAGTATAATAAATAATAATATACCTATACTAGAGGAAAAGTATCGCGATATAAATAATAGCTATCTTACCTTTATCCCTATGTTAGATAATAAAACCCTTACTACCCCCCTTTTTACTTTATACCTTATACCGTTAAACTAAACGGAGTTTATAGCTAGGAAACGGAGTAGATCGCTATTAGGACCCTGTTACGTAGGCATGTACCCCTAGTAGGAACTACCTAGCTTACCTAAGCTAGTTAAGTACTACTATATATACTTATAGATCGCTTTATATTCTCTAGTAGCTTTCCTTCTTTTTTAGTTAGTTAATATATACCTTCTTATCCTTATTTTATTACTTTCTTTACGAATAACCTATTAACCTAAGCTTAGCTCTCGCTAGTTACGTAATAGTTATAAGCCCGGGGTACTTTTAAGGAGCTATTATTACTTAGGTTATTCTAACGTAAGTAAGTAATACATTTATTTATTTCTTAGATCTTACGATTATATTTCCTTTTTATTTCTATACCGGTACTTTGCTTTTATATTTAGCTTTAGATAGTCGCTTATTTATTTCCCTATAACGATTAATACGTCCGAATTTTCCTTGGATAAGATTTTAGTTAACGTTTACTTACGAGCTTACGATAAGTAACTACGTTAGTTCCTAACGCTTAAATCGATAGTTATTTAGTTCGGTATTTAGAAAAACGTTAATCTAAATGGAGCTAAGTTTAACGCTACTCGAGTCGTAGTAGGTACTCTTAAGGAGTATATTACTTAAGAGAACGAACTCCTTGAAAAAAACTATAAGAAAGCCGTCTACGAATAAGCGTCGATCCTAACTAAAGACCGAAGAGATTAATTATTAAGGCTTAAGGTACGAACTCGAGAGTAATAAACGGTAGCGTATAATAAGTTCGTTTCCTAGTAAATAACGATTAAGGCTTAGGTTATAGTTATTAATAAGTAATATAGGGTCCTTTATAACTAGATTCTCGCTTTTATTTTTATAGGCTTTCTTAAGGTAATTAATATAGAAATATAGTTCCTAGATCTCGACCCGATTATTTAAAACCTCGTAAAGATCCTCCGTAAGTAAATTACTTTTACCGAAGCCGTTATTAAGACGCTCGTTAAACGAAAATATCGTAAGGTATTTTAGAAAGTAAAGGTAGGTACCTATAATCCCGAGTAATTCTACGTTATATAATAATACGCCTTCCTTCGCGCTCGCGCTTATTATATTAACGAGATTAAGGGCGTTATAGGAGCAAAGGATTTCCTCGAAGTAGTTAAGGCTAAGATCGTAGTCGACTAGATTATACGGATATTAATCGCTTTTACTAAAGCTAATAAACTCGGCGAATAGCTAAAGACCCTTAAGTAATTAGGCATCGTATTTAGCGCTTTCGTTACCGAGAATAAGTAAAAAGGTAAATAAGGTTATAGAATTTTCGTAATAGCTTATTAAGGACCGACTCTAGGAGTAAAGTTAAGTAATAATAGCGGCTAAGGAAAAGTAATAAGCTACGAATATCTTTATAAGTCTAGAGGTAAACCATACTTATAGGTAGTTCGTTCTTATAGAATCCTATAGAAGTCCGTTACTAATTAAATTATACGTAACCTAAAGCCGATCCCGGTTAATATTATACGAAAATTTAAAGCTAGATACGAATTACTTAAGTACGCCGAGCTTCGAAATTAGATTAATTATTAGGGGTAGGACGTTCCCGTAAATAATATACCTAATAATCGCTCCGGGAACGGAAGAAGAAATAACGCTACTACCTAGCTAGTTAATATTAGCGTAATAGTAATCGACCTACGTACTATATACCTATCTACCTAAACTAGGATCTACTTTATTATAGACTTAGTCCGATACCTACTATCGGAAAGTACCGTTTTCGATAACTATAAAGTAGTCTACCTTAAAATAAGGCCCGAATTATTCTACTTCGTAGAATAATTCGGGCTTATTTTTAACGTAAACGCTAAAAATAATAACCTATCCGGAGGATAGAGAGATATAGAAAGTATACTTAGTTTATTTAATACCGATTTTTAGAGCTACGAACTTTATTTATTATAGAAAACCTAGAAAACGCAAGAAATTATATATAGAAAACTTATAATTCATACGAAACTATCTTTTATAAATTCGAAACTAGTTTAAATTTTTACGTTAACGTATATTATATTAAGTAAAGCGTATATTATTTACGATAAAAAACGTATATAGTAAAACGAATTTAAGAAGAATAAAACATAAAAGAAATCTAGTATAGAAAAACTTTTTTAAAGTTAAAATTACGTAGGTACGTAATTTCTATATTAAAAAAGGGCGCTATGCCTAATAAAACTACGAAACCTTTAAACTTATATCTTTATTACTTCTTTCTACGTTTCTTTTCTACTTTTTTTTACGTACCCGCATTTTTTTCTCGTAATATACGTAGGATTTCTCGTAATAATTCGTTACTAGAAAGAGCGTTAATATCTAATCCTTATTACTTTATAACCCGCTCTTTCGCTTTCCGGATTACCTTTCTAATTTTCTTATAGACTTTATTAAAAGCTTACTTTAAATTAGAATTTCTACGCTAGCATACTTTATTACGTATTAACGTACCTTTTTATTAACTTTTTTAGAATCGAGAGCTTTTTTTAATTCCATAAATTTAACGAGCTTTAGCTCGGCCTTCCGGGGTACCTTAGCGTAAGCGTAATAGCCCTTATAATAATAATAGTAGCGATTATCTTTTATACTTATTAATTATCGCGTATACGTAACTTTCCGAGTTTTCTACGCTATTTTATATACCGGTTCTTTTTACGTAGGCGTTCGCCTATAATCGATTAATTCGTTTAAAGCATACCTTATAAGGTAACGTTCTTTCCTCGTCGCCGTCGTCGTCGCTATCGTCGTCGCTACCGTCGTCGCTATTATCGTCGTCGTCGTCGTCGCTATTAGCAGGGAAGCGGACTTAGTTTATAGGTAGATTTTATATAATAAAATTAGCGCCTACGTATATTATTACTTAATTACGTACTTTTTTTTATACTATAAAGTTCGTAAAGTATAACTTACTTTATAAGGTATACTAGGGAAGGGAGGGTCGCTACCGCCGCCGGCGGCCGTTAGGTTGCTAGTACTACTTATCGTAGTACTAATATTAGTTATGCGGTAGGCGTCGCTAGCCGATAGTTAATCGAGGCCTAAGTTAACGAGCTCGGTAGTCGAAATCCTAGATATTACTTTAATTAATTAAATCTATCGCGCGCGTATTAAATTTCTTACTTTTTTAACTACTTTAATCTTATTTCATTAAATAAAAGATTACGAAATATCGTTAGCGTTCGTTTGAAGCTTAATTAGCTATATACGAAGGTTTAAACTTACGTAGTTATAGGAGGGATAAGAGGCGTAAGGAAAAAGGAAAGGAAGTAGTAAAAGTAATTAATAATAGGAAATAAATTATTTTATTTCGTAAATAAGAAAGCGTTATAGGAAGTCGCGATTAAAGGAAGATACGGCGTTAGTTACTAAGGAAGTCGCGATATCTTTATACGTTAGGAAGGAACGGCGTACTTTAGGAGACGCTCCGTAATTAAAGCAAGAAAAACGTATTCCTATATAGAAAATGGTATATTTACGCTACTTTTATACCCGTATTCTTTATTTCTACGCGGTTTAGCTATATAAAGATTAATTAAAGTATTATAAACTATATTCGCTCGATAAAATTAACGTATATACGCTACTCCTATTCGTTATTTATAGCGCTAAAGTACGTTATTTATAAGGATATCGTAGTAGGTATAAAGGTTAAGTAAATAACTATATACGTAAACGGAGATCTTTATCTTCTAGCTTAGTTTTTATGCCTACGAAATATATATTAACTTAAATATTAACGAACGTAAAAAGAAACTTACTATTTATTAGCTCCTTATATACCGTATTTCTATAAAACGGTTCGTCGAATATTAGGCCTTATAGCGAGGTAACCCTAAAGTAAGCGACGTAATTTAATCCTAACGCGAATTCCTTTTCTATTTTTAACGATAGCGTAAAGAATAATAATACCTTGCGCTTTATAAACGGTTATTACGTATAAAATAATTAAGGGGAACTATTCTCGTATATAGGAGATATCCTTATAATCGAACTCTTAGCGTTCGCGTAGTATTAGTATTACCTTTTTCCCTCGAGAATCGCGTAGCTTATTTCCTTAAGTATCTTTAAACCCGGGTCCGTCGTAATCGTCGAAAGTTATTATAACTACTACTAGCGGCTCGCGTTTAGGATTAGCGTTTTACGTTTAACTTATATCGTAAATAAAGCCTTAGGAGTTATTTATAAGCCGTATTTCGGAAGAGATATTATGTAATAATATTACTCGAGCGCCTATATAAAGTAATAGGTTAAAGGAGAGGTTATCGGCTAGGTCGCTAGGCGCGTTTAGCGTTCCTCGGCCGTAATAAATAACGTACGTTTAAATAACTAGCGAATTAAGCGTTACGAGATAGTTAAAATTATACTAAAGTACCTCTTTACGCGTAGAATATATACGTACCGCCTCTTTAAAGCCGAGACGATCCTACTTAGTTAGTACCGCGGCTACTTTCGTAAATAAGAGCTGGAACGATTCGGCGGAGACTTACGCTAAGCGTAATTCGTTTAGCGCTTTTCGAAAAAACGCGTAGTCCTCGCTTACCTAGCGCTAAACTACCGATAGAAATACTAACTTAAAAAAAGCTCTATACGTATTATAGCCGACGAGCTTATCTACCGAAAGATACGTCGAATTAAGAGTATAGATAGGCTTTAATAATATTAAGGGTAACTAAAAGAAGTCGTTAATTAAGATTATATTTACGCTACTAAAAACCCGCGAGCTACGCGGGAATATCTGCCGTAAACGGCGGTTAATAAACCTAAGTATACGTAGCCTTAATATATTCTTTTCGTCGATAATTAAATAGCAAAGGTTAACAAGGCGTCGTTATACCTTAGCGAAAGCGTTATTAGAGAGCGGCTTAAAGCTACGCTTTACGGGTAAACGAAGGAAAGAATATATCGTTTTCCTACGAATGTTATTACTCGTAGCGTTAATTAGGGTAGTAAGGGCTACCGAGTCTTAAGTAAGAGCCTAGCGAACGTAGGAGGTTAAAATCTTAATTAGATACGATTTTCTAGTACCGCTACTACCGTCGATTTAAAACAGGAGCTAGTTTTAGCTACGACTTTATACGTAGCCGAGAACGGTATCGTAAATTAGCCTCTGTTCCGGATTTAGCGTATTACGGGTATTTAGGGGAACGATCTCCTACTTCGGCGTATCCGTAGTACTTATTATCTCGCGTTAATAAGTAGAATCGTAAAAGTAAGGGTACTTATATCGGGTTACGTATATAGCTTAATCGTAATTTACGTCGATATTTTTATTCCTAAGTACGTTAAATATTTCTTACGTAAGCGTTTAATTTAGGAGTAGACGCGCTAGTTTAGCCTAGTTTTCTTCGTTTAAAGCCTGCTCTTTTTCCTTTAGGAGCTCGAACTTTTCTTCGTCGGGTCCGGGAAGGTCGCCGTAGTAGTTATCCTCGAATTAATAGGTTACTTAATATTACGTATACGTTAGTATATACGTTAGAAATTAAGTACCGTTAATTAAAAGTAGCTCGTCCTCGTTAATATATAAATGATTTAATATAAGCTTAACATAGTAAAACGACTCTAGCTCGCTAGGGCCTTTATTTACGCGATAGATAGGGTAATAATTAAGCATACGCTTTTCTACGTTACGTTAAAAAGGGCGTTAATCGTAAGCGTATAGCTTATTAAAATTTTAGATCGATACGAAGCGAAAGAAGCTTAATTTAATAACCTTTAGTACCTTTAAATCGCGCTAGAGATACTTCTTATAAGTATTACGCCCGTTAGAAACGTCGCTAGAGCCGAGCTCGAAGCTATAGTCTTATTCCGCTAAGGGCCGGTAATTTACGTTACGTATAATACGCGAATTAGCTTATAAAGGTAGCCCATATAATATATAGTAGACCTCTTACGTAAAGTAATTTCGTTTCCCGATTAATTTATTTATTAATTTCGATATAAAAAAGAGAAGAGGATTTACGCTAGAGACCTTTAGGAGGATCTACTTAGTAACGACGTTATAACTATCGGTTTTAATTTCCGCTTTAGAGTAATACTTCGCTACGTAATTTATAATAGTTTTTACGCTAGTATAGGGCGAAATATCGATATTAACTAGCTAAGTAAAGGTAATTATTCGATTATATTAGTTTAATTATTCGTCGTTACGTTACGCTTTAAATAACTACTAGGTTTTATACGGCCGTATAATAATTTCGGCGTAAGCGCGGTACGGCCGCGGGAAAAGAAATCGGTATTCTAAAGGTAGTAGAACGTTATTACCTTATCCCGCTTCTCGCGCTTTACGCTTATTAATACGGAGGTAATATACGGGGGAGTATTTATAGCGTTAATAACGATTAATAATCTAAGAAAGCTAACGAAACGACGGCCGCGCGTTTAAAGGCCGTAGTACGAACGGATTACCTTTATTTTAATCTAAGCGCCGGCGCGGCTTTAGATTAACCGTAGAGGCGTAGTAGCTCTAAATGCGAGCGTAGTTTTAACGTTATTCGAGAGAGGTTATATTAAGTAACGGATTACCTTCGAATTAAAATAATCCGTAATAATACGTACTCTTACGCCCTTAAAATTCGTATCGATATTAATAATCGCGTAAGCCGAACTTCTTAATTAAAACGATATTACGGAAGAGCTAATTCCGAGCGTAAAAATGCTACGCGGTAATATAGGGATTAGTTTTTAATAGCTCGCGGGATAAGCGTATGCGTTAGATTTTAAAGGAGGAAAGCTATTCCTAAAAACGTAGTATGTATTAAAAAAGGCTCCGCTAGTAAAGATTAGTAAGGCTTAAGGTAAGAAAAGCGCTAGGAATCCCGAGGTAATTAATAAAAGTAATGTACTTACGTTTTCGTTTAAATTAAAAAGGCCGCGTATTTTTTAAATGAACTATAGCGCGCGTAATACTTTTTAATAGCGCATTAGCCTCGGTACTTTTAGGGTTTTCTAACGCTTACTTAAGATCCTACCGCGTAATTTATTATTACTAGGTGCTTTTTCTCCTTACGTATTACGGTTTTAAGAGTTATTCGCTAGGTAAAAGCCGTATGTTAATAAATTAAAGCTAAACGAAGAGAAAAAGGAAGAAAGTATACCCTATGGGCCGTACTTGCGATAGCTAGCCTTATTCGCCGTAAGTACTAAGGGCTTAATTACGTATTATACCTTAGTATTAGCTAAGGCCTTACTATAGGTATAGCTTAATATATAAAGTCCTTTCCCGGAAAAAAAAAAGGTACGCCTTACCGTCCTTTTCTTTAGCGTTTAGCCTTAATAACCTAACCCGTTTTCTCCGCGCGCCTTAGGATACGTATCGTATCTTTAGATACTACCTTCGTTCCCCGGGATACGTTATTCGTTCCCCGGGTTATTAACTCCGCCGCTTAAAGTATTAATATATTCCTAGGCCTCTTCCTTTTTCGTTTCGTTCGTTTCCCGGGGTATTAATATCCTCCGGGTATAGCCTCCTTCCTCTTCGGCGGTTATATTATATCCCGGGGTCTTCTTTTCCGTAGGTTTTCCGGGTTTCTTCGTTAACCGGGTACGCTTTCCCGGTAGCTACTCCTTTCGAAAGCCTCCCTTTCTTTATTCTTCTTCTCTTAAGGTATTACCGGCGTTCCGGGTATTATTTAGCTCCTCGGTATACCATTTCCTTAGGACCGCCGTTTCTATCTTTCGGGTTACGTTATCCGCTTTCCGGGCTATTATTTTCGTTTCCCGGGGTATTACTACTTCCCGGGGGTTACTAGTTCCGATCCTCTTATTAAACCGTAAAGCTTTAAAGCCTTACGTACGAAGTCGTTATTATAAGGCGCTTATTAGGTTTAGCCTAGCTCCCGTAGCTACGGGATCGTTAGTTCGTTTACCGCCGTTTAAAAACCTTCGTTTATCTTCCGTTAATAGATCTTATCGGATCCGCTAAAAGACGTATTAAAGTACGCCGTCCGATTCGTTTAAAGATTATCGTTTATCTTTTGTTTATTAACGGAGCCTAAAGAAATTCGTTTAAAAACGCGTTAAGGCGCGCCTTTCTATTTATTATTATTAAAAGGCTTACGGCCTTTCTTATCGTTTAAAGGCTAAGGGCTTATCCGTATTACTAGCGGAACCGCGAGGCTCCGCCGGAGGACGTATTAAGGTACGCCGTTCCTATTCGTTTTAAGACTATCGTTTATCTTTTACTAACGGAGCTAAGGGCTCCGCTTAAAAGCGTACTAAGGCGCGTTCTTCCGTTTATTACTAGCGCCGCTAACGCCTTTATCGATACTAAGAAACCGGTAGTCTTTCCGTAAACCGTTAGTACCTCTAGTACCCTTATCGAAGTATTATTATCCTAGCCGAAACCTTATCGTATTTCTTATTATTTTAACGCCGTTCCTTCTTTATATTACGCTTCGGGCGTTCTTAACTCGCGCCTTAGGCGCGGCTTAATTCCGTAAGCGCTATACTTTAGCGCTTTATTATCTTTCTCCGGAAAAAAATTTTCCGCCGTTTTTAGCCGTAAATCTCGTCGATTTCGTCGTTCTTTTATTTCGAAATTACCGTTTAAATTTACGTTTTCTCGGGGCTATCGGTCGTTTTCTTCGGGTTATCTTATGTCGGTCCTCGTTTATAATAGTTACCGGCGCGTATATCTAAGACTAATACCGCCTTTTTAACTATTAACTTACCGGCTACCTCTTCCTTAGGTACTAGTATCGCCTTTCCTACTATTAATCCCGCGTATTAAGATACTATTACTATCGTCGGTCCTCTTTCGTAGGTACTATCGGCGCGTATATTTAAAAGCTAATACCGCTTTTCTAACTACTAACTTACCGGCTACCTCTTCCTTAAGTATTAATATCGCTTTTTTTATTATTAATCCCGCGTACTAAGATACTATTTCGTCGGTTTTTTTCGTAAGAGCCGCCGGCGCGTATATCTAAAAGCTAATACCGCTTTTCCGATTATTAACTTTACTAGTTACCGCTTCCTTTAGTACTATATCGCCGTTCCTATTATTAATTCCGCTCGCTAAGATATTAATTCGTAAAACGATAAAAAAAGGTTAGTCTAGCTTTTTATTACGGTTTTAAAAGCGATTCGCTAAGTAAAAGCCGTATATTAATAAATTAAAGCTAAACGAAGAAAAAAAGGAAGAAAGTATACCTTATAGGCCGTACTTACGATAGCTAGCCTTATCCGCCGTTAATACTAAGGGCTTAATTACGTATTATGCCTTAGTATTAACCAGGGCTTTATTATAGGCATAGCTTATTATATTACGAAATATTTACTTATTATTATCGCTTATTAACGCATAAGTATATTAAACGCGATAAAGCGGAAAGTAAGGTATTACGCGAATCGATTATCGCGTTAACGTATAACGTATTATACCTAATCGTCGAAATCGATCTTACGCTACCTTAGATATATAAATTTAGCTTCTTTACGCGGAAATAAGGTAGGAAACGCTAGTAAAAATAACGTAGTTAAACGCATGAATTCGTTAATAAGGGTCTAGCGAATAAAAGGCATGGATAAATAATAAGTACTTATAAGCTTAACGGAATAACCTTTAGAAATAAGCGCCCCTTTTAATTCTAACTTTAAACGCTTTATTTTAATTTATTTTAACGTAACGTTTAATATAATAAATTTATCGTATTAAGTCTCTAACCCTTTTAAGTCGCCCTCTATAATTAAATTAACCTAGAGCGCTTAATCGTTATCGACGAAGTCTTAAATATTAAGCTACTTAAAAACATTACCGTCGTTAGGTAGCTCTTTTAACGCGACGCGATTTCATTTAAAGTCTTTATAACCCGGGTAGTTATATCTTAAATACTTAAGTTATATTTCGATAACGCGCCGGCGTACTTTAAATTTAGTTCGAAACTAGGTTATTTACTCGGGATTTTACGCTAGTTCGCGTAGGCGTAATAAGACGATATTAAGATACTAAGGGAGGAGGGGAAAATAATCGTATACTTTATTAACGTTACGTATAAAGTATACGACGTAGCCGCGATATTTATACTACTAGCCGCGGATTATAAGTATATTTATTATTACGTAAACCTACGTAATAAATAATTCTTCGATTATTATTAGCTTTAGTAGTAAATTAAAAGAAGAAAGGATACTAAAGTTAAGATAGTTACCTACGTTAAAAAAGAAGGGCTTATCTACGCGCTTCTTCTAATCTTTATTACGATAACGCTTATAAATATCCGCGGTATTTAGATCTATATTAAATTAATACTCCCCGTAACGATTATAATATTTACGTCGTTCCTATTTTAACGCTAATTAAAACCGTATTAAAATCGCGTAATCGGTATCGCTAACTACGCTAACGTCGAGGTCTCCTTCTTACCGTAGCGGCTTAATTATAAACGAGCTTTAACGATTAAAAACGCTATTAAGTTCTTAAGAGCGAGCGGTATTTAAAGGAAAGGTCTAATTAAAAGGTCGGCCTAAGCGCGGTTACTCTCGCGCTAGTTCTAGCGTAAGGGGTTCTAGCGTAAGGGGCCGTAAAGGTCGGCTTCGACGTACTTATACTTACTCTGGTATTAATTCTAACGTAAACGCGCGTAAAGGTCGGCTTCGACGAATTAACTTTAGCGTTAATTCTAGCGTAAACGCGCGTAAAGGTCGGCCTTAACGAACTAATTCTAGCGTTAATTCTAACGTAAACGCGTATAAAGGTCGGCTTCGACGAATTAATTCTAGCGTTAGTTTTAACGTAGGCGTACGTAAAGATCGGCTTCGACGAATTAACTCTCGCGCTTATTTTAACGTAAGCGTACGTAAAAGTCGGCTTCGACGAACTAACTCTCGCGTAAGTACTCGAGGAAGTCGCCCCCGGGGCGCTAGTTCTAGCGCTACCGTTAAATCCGCTAGTTATAATTATATTATTAACGAAGAAAATAAAGAAATAAAAGAAGGATTACCGTTATTACGTCGGGTTACTTTATACCGTCTTCGAATTTATTATCGTAATACGTTACCTACGCGTAAAGCTACTTCTTTAACGCTTAAACTATATATCCGAAACTACGCGGTAATAAAATATAATCGATAATAAGTAATATTTAATCGCGGAGCCGGTTAAAGCGTCTTAAGCGTAGGATCGGATCGGAAATCCTATATAGAATTAACGATAAAGTATAAACTATTAATATAAAATATTAACCTAAGTAAAACGGCGTATATTTTCGCGGCAAGAGAGATAATTTTTTATAGATATAGCGTAATTTCGTAGATTAATAAATTACTCGATGGCTTAAATTCTTCCGTAAGTACGATATTCTTTAATTTAAAGCGACTTTATTTTAATTAAATTAAGGATAGATTATAAGGATGGATTATAAGATACGGAAAAGAATAGGAATTATATAAATAAGAATGGAAACGTATAAATAAACGCGTTAGTAAATATACGTAGGAATCTTAAGGGGTAATAGGGATACGCTAAATAAGAAAACCTTTATTTATCCCGCCGTTTTTATTAGGTATACGTATTTTTAGGGACCTATAGCGCGTTTTTTAACTAATAAAAACAAAGTTTCCCTTAAATGATACCTCTTTATAGGGTTATTTATAGGGTTATTTATAGGGTTATTTATAGGGTTATTTATAGGGCTATTTACAGGGGTATTTAACCCCGTAATTAATTAGTATAATAGGGGATTATACGTATTATAACTATCCTCCGGATAGGATTAATAATCGTAATCTTCTAATAAAGGAATCGTTCGTTTCCGCTAAAGACGGATAGACGGTCGAAGCTAGTACTACGAGCTTCCTTATTATTAATACGGGTCGTAGGATTATCGAGAGGTATATCCTAGATTAATCTAATAAGCCTACCTTCGATTTAAAGCTTAAGGACGTCGTATTTATTAAAAATTTCTACGTTAATATTATCTTTAAAGCGAAACTTCGTAGTATAGGTATTTAATTTTAAGGTTTAGATTATACTTTAAGGAATGAAACCCTCGAGAAAAGTACTATAATAAGGAAGCTAGAGCGACGCTTTAACCTAGTCTTTTTCGAATTTAAGTAGTTCTCTTCTTATTCGTAAGTCCTACCTGTAATACCATTTATAATATCATCGAATATTCTACGTAGCGTAGCGTCGATCGTAATAATATCCTATTTCCCGGAGAGAAACGTCCGGTAAAGAAGATCGAGAGATACTACTAAACCGAGAGAAGATTCTAAGGCATTCTAGCATTAGCGAGTAAGGTATCTTAATCCTAAGGCGCTTAAAGCCTTCGTTAAAAACGCCCGGAACGTTAAGATTAACGGTATACTTATAATTAAGTACGAGTATTATAATTAAGCGATAGGTAAGAAAGTAATCTCGCGCCGTTTATTAATATATCGCTCGTTACGTTCTTTTTAAAAGGTATATTAAGATCTATTTAATTATCCGGAAGGTTACGACGGGTCTAAATAACTTATCGTAATTAGGGATAAATTTAGCGGAATATTATAAGTTAAGACCCTAGAGAGTAAGCAAGGTCTACTAGTAATAAAAACTCTTCGACTCTTTAAAAGATAGGTTCGGAAGTAATTCCGATTCTTAATCTATAAGATACGCTACGATAACGAACGCTTAGTAATAAGTATTAAAGGTATATCTAGATATAAGATCTAGGTAGTAAAAAAGGGCATTAATCTCGAACTCCCGCCGGTTAATACTAAGGAGCTAACCGGTAGGGGCAAGAGAGCTAGATAAACTATTATCGTTAAGTCGATTAAGATAAGGATTAAAGCAGGGCTACTAAAGAAACTATAGCCGGAAACCGTTAAAACCGCGGTATATCTAATTAATATTAACCCTAGTTAAGCTTATAATCTTCGTATACCTTACGAGCTTTTAAATACCTAGTTTAAGTAGTACTTTAGATGGTATACTATAAAGGTAATAAGGAAGCTAACGAGCGACCTACGACCGGACTAGAACGGTATCTATACATATAGGTATCGCGCGTATCCCTTAATAAGAAAGCGTACTTAGGATCTTAATAGGAAAGGATTTAAGGTAAACCTACGAGCTTATATCGGATATTTAGTAGGATATTATACTAGTAACTTATATCGAATTTAGGTTCCTAAGCTAGGTAAAGTAATCCTAACTAAGGATATAGTTTTTAACGAAGAAACGTTTTATAGCTAGATAAATAAGCTAAAAGCTTAGTAACTCGAACGGAAAGAGATTAATCGAATAAATCTTTAGATACGTATAAGTAATAACGTTACTTAATTAATTATCGAAATATAAAACCTATAAGATTCGTTCGTATTATTTAATCGAGAGCTAAGTAATAAGCTAACTCCCTTCGGAAGTAGCGAGCCTACCTCGGGTAACTAGGATCTAGATACGACTTAATCCGCCGATCCTAGCTCGGAAAAGGGGTAGCCTTTAGAAAAAGAAGAATTAGAAATAGATTCCGATAATTTAAAATACGAAACGGCTAGGTTTAAAGACGAATAACCGTAAGAAATAATAGAACTATTCGAATTAATCGAATAGGAGATATAAGAATAACTTAAAGCGGAAACCTAGGAGAAATTAAATAAAGAAGCGGATATATTTTACGGGCTTTCGAGTCTAAGACTTACTTTAGTCGTACCCGCGGAAGCTACGGGAAATAAGAATACTCCGATAAGGAGTATAGAGTAACTAGAGTTAGGTACGGTTACTAGTAAAAGTACCGAAAGTCCGGAGCGGTAAGTATACTTTACCGACGGAATAAATACTCGGGAATAACCTCTAGAGTAATTAACTAAAGAAACTCGTACTTCTTCCGAAGAAGAGGAGTAATATAGCCTATTCCCGTAAACTATTTAGCGTAAGTAGCGTAAGAGAAAGGTCCATCCTCTTACTATCCGTTATAATAAAAGGAAAAAAGAAGAAAGCCTAGAAAGAAATAAAGTAATAAGTAGCTTAAGTATTAAAGTCTACGTAATATCGGATAACCTAACGGCTAAGAATAACCTCCTAAGAGATCGCTAGCTCGATTTCGTAATAACCTTCTAGCTTAATTAATTAAAAGGATAATAAGTAAAAAGCTACGATAAGTATATTACGCTATATTTAGTTTTCGTAGTAACCGTTAATTAAACGAAGGCCGAGCGATTAAACGTATCGCCTAATAAGATAAGAATTTACCGCGACGATCTACTTAAACCGCTAAAGATATAAAAGGACTTAGATAAGTATCTATTAGGAAAGCGATTTAAAGAAAACGCTAGATCTAAAATTAAGGCCTTCTTACGTATTAGAATATAACGTATTATTAATCGCGAACGGATAAGAATAAAACTAATTCTATTAATATAGGTCTTCGACTATAAATTCGACGAAAATAATTTCCTTATTACTTATAAGTCGCGCTTAATAGCGCGAGGAGATTTATAGCCTAAAGAGTTACTTAAGAATACTTACGTAGCTACGTTAGTAGCGAAATCGTTCCGTATAATAATAACTATCGTAGCTTAATTCGACCTCGAAGTTAATTAATATAATATTAAAAACGCATTCCTTAACGTAATAAGACCGGAAAGCGACCTTATACTTATAGAGTTACTAGACGGGTTTAAGGAAGAAGGAAAATACGCCCTCGTTATAAGAGTAATATACGGGTTTAGAGATTTATTACTACTTTAGTTTAAGGAAATAGAAAGTACCTTTAACCGCCTAGGACTTTAGAGCTCTTTAGAAGAGCCGTACTTATTCTATATAGAAGGACGAGAAGTCTTCGTATTAATATACGTAAACGATATATTAGTTATAAACTATAAAAGCTTAGAGGCGATAGTATAAAAGGTAGCTTAGGGATTAAAGGATACCTATAAAACGAAAGAGCTTAAACCGGTAAAGTAATATTTAGGGATTAGGGTAATACGTAATCGTAAAGTACGAACTATAACCTTAATATACGACGCTTATATCGAGAAGATTATTAAACGCTTTAAACTAGCGGATAATAGTTAGTTTCCGATAATATTACTATTAATTACCGAGCTAGTAAAGTATATAGGCGTTACTTCGAAATAATAAGTTAAGGAATACTAAGGGAAAGTAGGGTTATTACTTTATAGCGTAATTATAATACGCCTAAACGTCGCTTTCGTAGCGTCCTAACTATTCCGTTTCCTAACTAATCTAGGACCTTAATACTTTAAAGCGATTAATTAAACGATTAAATACCTATATATTACTCGCTTTCTTAGTATAAGGTATAGGGGTAAGAATAATAACGCTTAGGTACTTTTAATTAATAATAACGCTTCGTTTATAAACGATTCTAAGTCATAAAAATCGTCTTAGGGATACGTAATATTCCTATTTAGAGGTTTAATTATATAGAGAGCCGCTCGCTAGGATATAATATCGATATCGACGACTAAAGCTAAACTATTCGTATTAAAATATATAACTAAGGAAACGATAGCTCTTAAACGTTTCTTTAGGGATATTACCCTAGAGCTAAGAAAACCTTAGAGGGTATATAACGATAACTAATAAACGATAAGATTAATAATAGGGGAGAAAGAAAGGATTAATACTAGGTTACGTTATATAGATATATAGAATATATAGCTACGCTAGGAGTACTAAGAAGGTACCTTCGAAGTAATTTACCTCCTTATTAACTAAATACTAATAAACGGACTTACGAAAGCTTTATTACGTTAGTCGTTCGAGTACTTTAGAATATTACTTAACTTATAGAATACTCGCGGAAAAGTAGTTACGATAATACTTAAAGAATCGCCGTAAGTACTAACGGTATATAAATTCTTTCCTTAATTAATTAATATATAAGTATAAAGTACTATCGCTATATAGAAATAGCTCTTCTTATCGTTAAATACCGAATTCGTATTACTCCTAGATCTTAATATAGAAAGACTACTTTAAAATAAAGAACTTAATTACGGAAGTAATAAGCGCTATTAAATTAACGAAAGATACGAGTACTAACGGGTTTGTTTTAATACTCGATAATCTCCTCGTATAGGCGGTCGGTTTATCGGTATAATACTTCGTATAGGTATTACTCGAAAAAAATAGGCGCGTAAACGCGAACGATTTTAGATATTATTTCCTTAGACGATTATTCTTCGTTTTCGGAAGTTTCTTTTCCTTCTTTTCTTTCTTTAACGTCTTTTATTTTTATATCTAACTTTTATTTAAGGGCGATAATAGGCGAGGCTACGCTAAGTATTACGGTCGATAAGCCGGCGGAAACGCTACTTACGCTAGCTAGAATAATAAAAGAATTAATAGGTATAAAGCTAAGGGCGGGTACGGCTACGGTAATCGATAGGCCGGTAACGGAAGGACTTACGCCTAGCTAAGTAAATTAACCGGAGTTAGTTACGTTTCGTCGTAACTTTACGGTTTTAGGTATCGCGGGTATTTATTTTCCGTCCTAGTAAAGCGTAAGGAGCTCCTTTATTATCGTAACGAACTTAAAGGCCTATAAATAACGTTAGCGAATATTAATTAACGTAAAATAAAGCTTATATATTAACCGAGGATTCGATATAAGCGACGATAAGATAAGTAGCCGGTAGAACTAGAACGTCGGTTCTATATAATATTAGCTTTAAACCTCGACGTACGGAGGTAAGAGGACCTATAAAGATACGTAAGCGTAGCCGGATAAATAGCGGTAGTAACGGCCGGTACTTTAAAGAGAATCGAAGTATTTTTTAATAGATTTATTTTAGGCCGTATTACGTACGTAGGTTAGGTAAGGAATTATACGGTAAGCTCCGTACTTTCGATTACGAATAACCGAGGTAGTTCCTAGGGCGACGGTAATAAAAGCTAAAGCGGCCGGTATAATAAAGGTATTAAACGGAACCGCCGGAACGGCTAGGTTAAAAGGAATAACGGAAACGGTAGTAACTCCGAGAGCCGAAGGAGCGCTACGGCTTCGTTTCTATCTTCGTTTTCGTTTTACGATATTACTACGAATCGGAGTAATAATAATAATAATCGATTAAGTTATACGAATAACGGCGATATTATTAGAAAACGTAACCTAATATACGTAAGTTTAAGCTCGGATTTTACGCGAAGGAACCTTACGAGTAATTAATATAGCCGGGCGGTCGCCTTTCTCGATTACTCCCTCGTATAAGGAAGGGGAGTCTTCCTCGGAAGATTCTTCCTTAGAAAATTCGTTAGTAGAGACCTTAATAGCTCGGGATACGATACCGTAAGGAGCTCGAGTAATTAGGGCCTAGGTACGCTACGTTAAAGCGCTAGATACGATTATATTAACGTCGCTTTCGTCGATAAAAGGATCCTTAAAAGGCTAAGCGATAACTAGGGCCCCGGACCCGGGAATAAAGGATATCCTTCCGCGACGAGTAAGGCTACCGGCCGAAGCTTTAACGCTATTTCCCGTACGAATACGGGAAATAAGCTAGGAACTTACGGCGGAAAAGCCGAATACCTTTTATTCTAGCGAGGCTACGGTATTTTAAAGCGTTAGTATTATTTTACGAAGCTCTTAAGTATTAGATATATTAAAAGATCGTTAATTACGGTACTATATTACTACCGGTAGATAACGAATAAATAATAAACGGATTATTTCGAATAACCTCTTACGTATTAATATAGAATAATTAACGGTCGCTTTATTATCCTAGGATATTTTAATATTAAAAATAATATATTAGTCGTAAATAATAACCTTTATCGTAATAAGCTAGGCTATTATTTTACGGTCGCTTAATAAAAGTATATTACGATTCGTATAATACGCGAGTTACGCTTTACGTAAACTATAAAGGAAGCGGATTTACCTTACGATAATAAATTAACGAAGCTTTATTAGTTATATTAGCTTACGATCGCGTAATTAATAGAATTACTTAATTATAATTAGGGATATATACCTATAATAAATAACCTAGGAAAGAAAAGGAGAGAAAGAGGTACGCTTAATTCGAGAGCGAGAAATCCTAGATATATTTATACTTAACCGCTTTCGTAAGAAAAACGGTAGAATCGGTTAGTATAGGTAACGCGCGCGAGCGCGCGCGATAATAATAAAGGAGATTAAATCTTAGTATTAGTATTAAAGCTATTATTATTACTATTATATTACCTATATGGTTAATTACCGCTTAATCGAAAGCGAGTAATTATACGAATAATTATACGAATAATTATTTTTATTTATAATAGATTATGAAGTACTAAGTAGGGGATACGAAAAGCATATAACTTAGGAGAAAATACTACTAGTAATAAACCGGAGTATATACGGATAAGGGAATATAAAAGAGCCCGAGATAGGGTACCTAATAATCGATTAATTTTAACGAAGCATAGCGAAATTAGGGAATAACCCCTTAGGTTATTATCGTAAGCAAAGGATTATAGTTAACCTTATTATCGTAGGCTTAACTAGGGGATATATTACGTAGGTATATACCCCTAGTAAGAACTACTTAGCTTACTTAAGCTACTTAAGTACTACTATATATACCTATAGATCGCTTTATATTCTCTAATAGCTTTCCTTCTTTTCTAGTTAGTTAATATATACTTTCTTACCCTTATTTTATTACTTTCTTTACGAATAACCTATTAACCTAAGCTTAGCTCTCGTTAGCTACGTAATAGGCCCGAAGTAATAAAGACTAAACTATTAATAAAGACCTTAAGAGTCGATATTAGGTCTCCGCTTTTATATCCGTCCGAAGAGAAGGAGGACGATAATAAAACTCTTATTTAGCTACCCCTTACCCGCGGCTCTATACTTATCCTGTTAATCCCTATAGCATTATCTTAGAATAATAATAATAGGACCTTTAGTAGCTAGAATATACCGGTAGCTACCCCGATTATCGTAATATTAGCTATTAAATTCCTAAATTCTATCGATTACCTTAGGCTTAAGTTTAATAAATATAACGTAACCTAATAACTAAAGAGGATAGATCGATTATTTAACTACTACCGTATAAGCAACGACGATAAGATTAAGGAAATCGGCGAATGGATTACGACTAAGCCTATTAAGGAGCGTATTAACGACGTTATAAAGGATTAAATAATCTAAAGAGTTATCGTTATAGCCTTAAAGTATCGTTTTAGGATTACCGATAAACCGGGCTAAGCTAACGTTAAACGTAAACTCGTATAGCTAGAACGAGGCAACGTAATTAACGATCCTAACGCGATCTTTATATATATTATAAACTATGAACGTCTTTTTAAGCTCGTAATCGATAACGGAAAGCTTCCTTAGAAAGTAGGATACCTAACCGATAAACTCCGGATATTCCTAATTAAAAAGTTCTATAAGATAGGAGACTATAACTATAAAAAGATCGGAGATATTAACTACTAGATTCTTTATACCTAACTCTATAAGTAGGCGGAACGTCGTATAGTAATATAAATTACCGATAAGGCCTAAGTTAAAGAACGACGATAGTAGAAAACGGTAACTTTTAAAGAACCCGAGAAGCTTATAATATAGATAGTTTAACGATTAACGACTCCTAGCCTTTAGATACCTTTACTACCGCCTCCTTCGTAGCCTAGACCCTCTTACGGCTACCTAAGTATTAGTTAAGAAGCTAGTATATAGGCCTTTTACGACCGACTTAACGCTTTAAAGATAAAGATAACTTCGTAGAATTACCGTTAGGAGAGTAACTTTTATAGCCCTAGGGATACGTACGGCGCCGATTAATAATATTAATAGGAAAACCCGTTCCTAGTAAACGCGGTTCGGAACCTAAGTCTTTATAACTTATAAATTAACGGAAGGACCCTAATAAGCTTTAGACGTAATACCATATTAAACTACCGAGGCATACGTAATAAGATTCTATTAACTTAAACGAATAATTATAAGGAATTCGAATACTAATTTTATAATACTTTCGATCGGCTTTATAACTATAGTCGCTACTTATTATTAATAGATATAACGTAGAATCGGTTCTATTATAGGAATATTAAGCGACTATACTACTTCGAGAACGGAAACCCGGATAAGCTAGAGTTAATACTAGTCCTAGGATCGATTATTACTTAAGCTAAGCGTAAAGGAGAACCGATCGCTTATTATATCTTATTTTACGTATATTAAAGTAAGGAATCTTTAGAGTAAGTACGTAGGATAACATATTACTATATAGCCGGAAAATTAAAGCTTATACCCTTCGATTTACGATACTTTAAGAACGAGGATATAATAACGAAGTAGGAAGAGATACCTAGAGCTATATCGGAAATTAACGTTATTTAAATAATCGAACGTAAATATAGCTACGAAATATACGAAACTAGGATCTTAAGTTATAATTAAACTAAGGGTCTTATCGACGACGAAGGTATCTATTATTATAAAGATATTATTAAAATAAATTTAATCGAAGTTAACGTAATAAAATAAACTAGAGATCTTAACGGCGAATATAACGAAAGAGAAGTATCCGATTAAGAAGATATAGAAGTCCTATCGTTATAACCTAAACGTAAACCGACTAAAGTTAGTAAGAACGCTACTTCGAATACGAACGATTAAGCTAAGAAAGCGAAGACTATAAACGAACTATTAAGAGAGTTTTAGCTAGATAAGATTAATAAGAACAGTAGGAAACGTTTCGAGGTTTCGTAAGACGACCTAATTAAGTTTATACCCGGAACTTCGGAATAAGTAGTTAAGTACTTTACGATACGCGCTATAAAGATTAACGAAGGTTAGCCTAAGGTTATTAAGATTATAAAGGAATAATATAGTAATACGGTAAGACATATCCTCTTAATATATTACGTAATACGCTACGATAGGCCTTATACCTATATAAAGTAACCATAGTACCTATAAGTACGGGATATATTATACTTATTATTTAATTCATTACCTAGTTAGATTACTAGCTTTATTATTTTTACCTTAATTAAAGATTCGTTTTTATTATTAGATTCGTCGTTCTCCGATTAGTATATCTATTTTAATTATAGGCGCTTAAGTTACTTCGTCGTACTACTATAGCCGAATAAGTAACTTTTACGTTTTACCCCTTTTCTCCCCTTATCTCTTATACCTTCGGGCTAGCGACTATTACATCTTTACGACTAAGGGGCATAGTTAAGATATAATAACTACATTAAATTCCTTGCCTTTCGATTAATATAACGATATTAGTTTTATTTATCTTAGACCATCGTACGTATTATAGTCTTCGATAAAGTATACTTTCGAATAAACCTATCCGGGTTTTTAATATCGCGTACGCTTTACTCCTCCTTAATAGGTATAAAAGGATCGGGAAGAAAGCGTTAAAATACCTAGCGTACCGTAAACTACCGTCCCGTTTACTAACCCTTCAAGTAAAATAGCGGTAAATTTTATTATTACAAACGATATTAAAAACTATATCCGGCCTCTTCCTAAGCTAATAGTTAACGTAGGACCTAACGGAAACGAAGCTCTCGTATTTACGGTAATCGATATAGGGACGTAGTTTAGCATAATCGTAGAAAGCTACGTAAAGAAATAACGTTTCCTTATAACCGGTACTAAGGCGATATAGCGAGGTTTTAGATCCTTTATAAAGATCCTATGTATAGGAATAATCGACGGTCTTATTTAGCTTACCGATTATTACCTTCGCTTACCGATTTACGTCGTTAAAGATAGGTTCGTTAGTTATTCCTTATTACTTAGTATAAACTTCATTTTTTAATTACGTATAAAACTCGAATTCGACGAAAGTACCTTCATAGGAACCGTTAACTTTAACTCGGTCCGGAGAATAATCCGTTTCGCTATTAACTTAAAAAGCGATATATTACTAAGCCTTATATTCGGCGATTAGGAAAACTAAATGCTATTAATACCTTAGGCCGCTTTAATAGCGTATATAGGCCTAAAACGCGTTCCTAGCCGAGTACTTAGAGACCGACGCTAGCCTCTAAGCTAAAATTAATTATACCCGCCTTTATAACGACGATATAAAGGCAATACCTATTTCCGAAGTTAAGGACTTATCGGCCCTCGAACTTAATCTAGATAAGGAAAATAAAGCGATTATTAAATTAAGCGACGAAGAATTCCTTTACGTCTTTAGTAAAGCCGTTACGAAAGTAATTCGATATACGACGTAAGAATCGAAATAATATAAGCGAGACCTAGCCCTTATTTCGGAATTAACTTACTAAGCTAAACGTACGTTTTTAATTAATACTAAATATAAACCTAAGTCGCGTAAAGTTTAGCCCGTAAATAACGTACCGTTAAACGGTTAGATACCGCTAGGAATACTCGATTAAAAGGATTAAGTAATAGGGGAGGTTAAGTCGAAGTACGAAACGATAAAGGTATTATAACGCGATAAATCCTATAAGAATATCATACTAATATTCGCTAATAACCCCCGAGGTATTAGATTAATAACGAAAAGACTTAATATTATTAAAATAGGTTTATTAAATATAAAACTAACCGATTAAAAGAAAGACGTACTTATTAAAATCCTATACTAAAGAGAAATAGCCTTAGCCTAGGATTTCTTTAAAATTAGGAAGATCCGACCTAAGGTTTACCCTAACTATAAGATTAGGACGGTACTATATAACGCCTAGTAGGCTAAAGGCATCCTTATCCTAGTACTCCTTAAGGAACGAGTAATTAAAGTCTTACGTATACGATTAAAGAACGGAATCTTAGAAAAGAGTTACGGTCCTTATCGAAATACGTAATTCGTAATCGAAAAGAAAGATAATAGTTTACGATTTATTAACTTTACGATAAAACTTAACGCCTAGATTATTAGCGACGCTTTCCTACCCCGAAATAGAAACTCCTTTACCTAGGAATTTATTATATATTTAATCTTTATAGTTATCGACTTTTTCTCTAGGTACGAATAAGTAACGCTAGCGAAAACGAACCGTAACCTAACTACGTTCGCTACTTTTATTAACCTTTTACGTATAACGACTCTATTATAAAGCGCGACGAACTTAGTTATCGCTTTTCTCCGAGCCGTTATACGAATTCTTTACGATCTAGTCCCTATTAAATGCGAGCCTTTCTTTTACGACGTTAGTATTAAAGGGCCGGTATCGAAATACGATAACTAGGAGGCTTTTCCGGAAATACGACCCCTTATCTTAAAGTACTTAGAGAATATTAACGCCGTCCTCTTAAACTTCGAATTAACCGGTATTACTACTAACGCTATTAAATCTACTTAGTATAAAAATAATACGGTAATCGTCGGATATTTATACGGTATAAACGGTAAAAAGCCCTCGAAAGCGAAAATAGTTAAGATCTTAAAGTAGAAGTTATATAAGAATATAAACGAAGTAAGGTCTTTTATCGGTATTACGGTTTTCTTTAGGATATAGATCGATTATTACCCTATAATTACTAAACCCCTCCTAGTATTAATACGTAAAATAATATACTTTATCTAAAGTATCGATTAATAATATACTATAAATTCGCTTAAAACTACTCTTATTAACGTACCGGTATTAATTATTTTATACTATACTATTAAATAACTAATCCGAGTAAAAGTCGACGCATTAAGAAACGGTTAAGGCTATATATTAGGTTAGGATAACGATAAAGGTAACTTTAAACCTTCGAGATACGAGTTAGGGATCTAAAAAAGGGCGGAGTTAAATTACGACGCTACGAAACGAGAGTATCTAGTAAGGAGAAATAAAGCGTACGCGATACTAAAAACCCGGATAGATTTACTCGAAAATATATTCTATCGAAGACTATAGTACGTACGATAGTTTAAGATAGATAAAAGTAGTATCGCTATATTAATCGAGAGGTAAGGAATTTAATATAGTTATCGTATCTTAGTTATACCCCTTAATCGTAAAGATATAGTAATCGCTAACCCAAAGGTATAAGAGGTAAGGGGAGAAAAGGAGTAAAACGCAAAAGTCACTTATTCGGCTATAACGGTACGACGAAGTAACTTAAGCGCCTATAACTAAGATAGATATACTAATTAAAGAACGACGAATCTAATAATAAAAACGAATCTTTAATTAAGGTAAAAATAATAAAGATAGTAATCTAACTAGGTAATAAATTAAATAATAAGTATAATATATCCCGTACTAACGGAAGCTATAGTTACTTTATATAAGTATAAGGCCTATCGTAACGTATTACGTAATATATTAAAAGGATATATCTTACCGTATTACTATAGCCTCCTTAGTTTAATTATACCGTAAGGGATAATTAAACTAAAATAGGTAGTACGGTAAGTCCCGATTAATATCTCCCCTTAAAAATTACCGCGAAACTTTATTCCTCCGGCTATTATTTAACTATTACGGCCGCGCTTTTAACTTCTCGTTTAATATTATAAGGAAGCCTTTTTATTACTTTACGGCTAACTTAGCCCGGTTTACCTTCGCCGATCTAACCCGATCGGCGTTCTTCTTCTTTATTTCGGCTACCTTCTTCTTAGTTTCGTTTTAGCCCTCCTAATTAAAGGAATAATAAAAGAACGGACGCGTCCTAAGGATTAATTAAGTATCTTTCCTTTACCTATACGGTATAGAGGTTTTCCCCGACTAAAAAGCCCTAATCCTTTTTAATCCGGGAAAAGAAAGGAAGCGCGCTATAACCTTAACGAGGTTATTATAGTAAAGGTTTACGTCCGTTAATACGAAGAAGTAAAGGGAATTAGGTACTAAGGCTATAAAGAAACGACGAACTTCGGCTTATGCGATAAACCGAACGGAGGATTTACGGCTAGGGGGCTCGCCGATCGGCGTACTTTAAGCGGATACTATAGCGTTAATAAGGTTAATTCGCTTTTAATAATTTACGGCTTACCGAAGACGCTTAACGATACCTACCCCTTCCTTTAAAACTCGAACGTTATAAAATTACTTTATTACTTCGGCGTATTCTCTTATAATATTAAGGAAATCGAGTCCTCCATTTTCTTAGGCTTAGCGCGCGACTTCGATCGGTCGTTTAAAGATAAGATACGGTAAAATGCCGCTTTAAAAACCGTAACTATAGTTATCTTATTAATCTACTAACGCGATATAATAAGTAAACTAAGGAGTTATACTAAGTTCGAGGCTACCGTTTCCTTAGGCTTACTATAATTAACCGAGCGCGTACGGCGCCCGATCGGGGGCGCCGTTCCTAACTATATTAAAACTATATAGTTTCCGGAGCTTAGGAAGGTATAGCGCTACGGCGAAGTAGGCTTAGGAGAACTTCGTAAGGTCGGTAATAATTCGTTCGGGGTTTATTAGATTTATATAAATCGTAAAGACTAAAGTAAAGGCGGGGTTATCGAGGAGGTATCGGCGGGTTAGGAAATCGAACGATCCTACCGATCGGTAGCCTATCGTTTAATACGGGTTTACTTCGAAGGCCGCCTTTCTACCTTTAAGGTCGTAGCTTATTATGGTATAAAGGATACGGATATTTTCGTTAATAAGGTAGTTATAACGGGCGATATAAACGAGAGAGTTAGCTAGAGCTACTTTCGTTTATTCCTATTATTATTAGTCTATAATTCGGGGCCGATTAGCGGATAGCCGGAAGGCTTAAGCTATATTAGATCTTAGCTCGATCTAGCCCCTTTCCGAATCGTAATTAACTAAAGTACTAAGCTAGTACTTCTCTATATTACTTTAGTTATCTTTACTATTATAAATCTCCTATAGAAGTTTTATTAAGTCGGCTAGATCGATACGACGTACGTTTCTATAAACGGAAGGAAGGAAGAAGGAGGGGGGGATTCCGGCGGAGCGGGGAAAAGATATAATAAAAATAAAAAAAAGAATTAAAGAAAGGAAGAGAAAAGATAATAAATTAAAGGTAAAAATAAGAATTTAAATTAATAATAAGAAAGGTAGGCTAGAGATTAGTAAGAATATAATAATTATAGGAGGGGGGGTTTTCGAAATAGAATGCCTAAAGAGGAAAAAAAGAGGGAGGAAGGGAGACGTATTAACGATATAGTTAGATATACCTTTACGACTAACGCTTTAAGAAAGCGCGTTCTCCTTACGTACGTATAAAGCTATAATAGGAGACGTATTAACTTATAGCTTCTTATTATATACTTTTAATAAAGTAATAAGTACGTACGTTCGTAGACTTATAATTAAACGTAAGCTAAGGTAGGTACTATCGAGATTCTTCTAAGTACGGTACTTACGACCTAAGTAACGTATTCGACTCTCTCGTTTTCGTCCGACCTCTCCTCTTATTTCTCGCTATTTTACGGTTCCGATTTACTTTCTTTCTTTTATTCCTTAGGTCCTTTATCTTTATTTTAATTCGTTTTTCGATTTTTCTTAATTTTAGATTTATAATTTCGTCGTTCCTATCTCTCTTTCTTTTATATATATATATATAATAAACCTTACTTTCCAGAAGTAACTCCTTAAACTAAACCGGGCGACCGTCCTTAAGCTACTCGAGTAGCTAAAGGCTACGGGGATTACCGACGAGGAAATCGCCGGGGCGTTTAAAAAGGCTAAGGAGAATAAGAAGAAGGCCGTAACGTATTAACGGGCTAAATCGATACCGCCGTCCGTAAATCCTATAAATAAATAATCCGATAAATTCTTCCGCCGCCTATCCTCTACCGAGAAGTTCCGGGACGTTAATCGGCTAATTCCTAAGCCTTGGTAGATATCGTACGCCCCGTATTTCCGTTCCTTAAACTAAAGCCCGAAAGTAATTATCGGCCGGTAACTCCGGGATATCGAAGGAATTCGGGTAATAGATTAATAACGCTAGGTATATAGTTCTTAATATTAATAGGATTTATTAATCGAGGGCTATATTAATTAATAGTAAGATAATTTATAATATCCGGTTTTATTTTCTAGGTAGGCCGGCGGCCGGCCGGTATATCGCATAGGAAATTATAAGTAAGGACTTTTAGGAGGTTACCTACCTTTAAAGCTACGTTATATCCTTCGCTCGTTACGTTTAATTCTCTCGCCGCCGGACGTTATTTATAAAGATTAATAATAAGGACCCGGTTAATAAGTATTTCCGTCGATTAACGATAGACCTTCGTTACGTCGTTAGTTTATTCGTTTAATAATATAAGGTACCTAACGAAGTACCTTATTAATGCTACGAACGCCGGCTCGCTTTCTTCGATACCCCTAAGTACGCGGGTATATAGCCCTTCTTTTCCTACCGATTCCTAGCCCTTAATCGTATCTTTAGGTATTCTTACGATATTTAACTCTTCTTTATTAATAGGATACGTTATGAATTTTAGGACGAGCGGTTTACCTACCTACGGATAAGGATAAATCGTAACCCCCCTTTAATAAAGGATCTAAACTAAGCCGTATACCCGCTTATAATACGGGTAACGGAAGAGGAGTTATTATTTATAATAAACTCGAAGATCGCTACTTTCCGGAGGTCGGGAAGTAAGTAAGTTTTTAGTTTTCTTAGTAACTAATAAGTAAAGGATAAGGTAAGAAGATAGAAAGAAAGAGAGAGGTATTAATCGGCGGATATACGTTACTTCTAGCTCGTTTTTAAACGCGTATTCCTTTTCTTTCCTTTTTCTTTTGCTTTTATTAATATAAATTACTTTCCTTACTTTCCCTTTAAATACTAAAATATATCTATGTTAAAATATAATAATTATATAATATTAGGATATTAATATCCCGGATTCCTAACGACGAACGTAAAGGATAATTTATCTAAGTATAGGAACGCGTTAATCGGCGTTAATAATCTATGGAAACATACTTTCTTTTAAGGTAAGAGATAGGGGAAGGCGTATCTATTAGTATTATAATTTAAGGTACTAATTTCGTATATAGGCTACCGATTTAATAACCATATAGGGATAACTTCTTTCCTTTTCTACTTAGGAAAGCGATTATATGTTAAGCTCCTAGGCTTTATTACTCTTCGATCGGTATAAGTAGGTCGTTTTAAGGTACTATAGCCTTATCGTATTATAGTAGGAGGGTTATTTATTAAATCGGGTCGATCTTCTTAGTCCGGGTTTATTATTAGGTATAACTTCGTATCCTTTAAGCTTTTTATTTAATATTTCTATTATAATTCGTGCCTTATCGTTCGGGGCTAACCATTCTTCTTTTTCGTCGTCGATTACCGAGGGTATAAACTTTAGGCCTCCTTTAGCTAAGGGGTCGTTAGTAGTCGTCGATTCCTAGTCCTTATATTTAGTCGGTAGTAGGCGTATAGTTTATTCGTCCTCCTTCGGATTTTTTAGCTCTTAAAACCCGTTAATATTTTAGATGAATTTCCGTAGTTTATGGCCTAAAACCGGGTATAATAACGTAACTTTATCCGGTTCTTTAAGCTTATAACGATTATAGCCTAGATCTTTAGCGATTAGGTACGATTCCTTTTAATAGTACTTTAGTTTTACGGCTATCGACTTATCTATATATCGTAGCGTATCGTATAATAGCACGAGGTCGTCGGTTTTTAGGGCCTCTTTTCGTATTCGGTAAGCGTTCTTTTCGTCCTAGTACCGGATAGCTTCCTTATATTTAATCGCTAGAACCTTAGCTACGGTTAATATATCTTCCTAACGTTTATCGAATAGTCGTACGCGTATAACTAAAAGCGATTCTCGGTCCGGGATATTCTTTTAGTTTATAATACGCTAGGTTAAGATAACGGTTTCTATCGGAATAATAGCTTTACGCTTATATATTAATTCGTATAGCGATATTCCGTATAAGCGCGTCGAGGTCTTATTTACTTATATAATTACCTCTAATAGGTTCGTTAACTCCCGATTACTACCGTTTATATCTTTCATAAGGCCTCCGCGAATTACTTTATACCTAACCTCGATTATACCTTAGAACTACGGGAAATAAATAATACCGACTTTAACTCTAATGCCGATTAGCTTTATTACTTTACGGACCTCCTTTTTATTCTCGGAACTATCATTATACTTAATTACTAGGGGTACGCCGTACTATAGGAATATCTACTCCTAAAGGAACTTAGTAATCGTCTTAGAATCTATTTTTCTAATGACTCGGGCTTCGAAAAAGCCGGATAGTTCGTTTCGTACTTCGATTATTATAATAAATCCGTTATTTATTAGTATATATTATACGTTTATTACCTAGTAAGTAAGAACGTTAACTAGCTCGTTATATAAGGCGGGGTCGACTTTCCGGGTATTATTTCCTTTTTAGTATTTAGGATACGATTTAACCTTTCGGGCGACGTATTTAAATATACCGCGCTAGTAATATAGTTTAGCTATTCGATCGTAGGTCGAAATACGTCTCCTATAGCCGAAATCCTCGTAATAATCCTTAACTATAGCTTTACGTAGTTTTTCCTAGTCGATAACTTATCGCATGCCCTTATACTTTTCGGACTTCCTCTATAGGATACCCTTTAAAACGACGTATTTAAGCGCTTCCTTCTTAAACCGGGTCTACCGCTTCTAGTACCCTATTAATCGGTTATCTCTTAATCGGTTAAGTAGTTTAAATCGCATAATAAACGTTATTATTTCTTACGACTTTATCGATTATTCTTCCGGCGGTTATAACGGTAGGGCTTTATCGTTAGATTATTTAACGACGTTTAGTAATACGACTATATTCGCGTATATTATATTAAGCTATATATTAAGAAAGTCCTTTATATCGCCTTCCTATTAATCGTCGTTATCGTCGCTTAGGCCGCTAGGTTTACGTAAGAAACCGTCCGTAGCAGAGTATCTTTTACCGGGTATATATTAAATATCGAAGCTAAATATCTTAATATAAGCTATTTATTTAATAAGGATAGCGCCCGGGAGACTAAATAATCCGTTATTAAGTTAAGCGATTAATACTTTAGCGTTAGTTTTAAGTACGAAGTAAATACCGTAAAGGTAGTTTCGAAACCGTCGTAGGGACTTAACGACTCCTAGATACTTTCGTTTCGTAGCGTCGTAATTTAACTTTGCCCCTCTCTAGATCCCTAACTCGTATTTCGAAGGTCTAAAGTTACCTTTATCGTTATCCTAACCTAGTACGTAGCCTTAACCGTCTCTTAATGCGTTAACTTTTACGCGGATTAATTATTCGATAGTATAGTTTAAAATAATTAATACCGGTACGTTAATAAAAGTAATCTTAAGCGAATCCATAACATATTATTAATCGATACCTTAAATAAAGTATACTTCTTTACGTATTAATACTAAGAAGGGTTTAACGATTATAGCATAGTAATCGATCTATATTCTAAAGAAAACCGTAATACCGATAAAAGACCTTACTTCGTTTATATTCTTATATAACTTCTACTTTAAGATCTTAACTATCTTCGCTTCCGAGGACTTCTTACCGTTTATACCGCATAAATATCCGACGATTACCGTACTACCTTTATATTAAGTAGACTTAACGGCGCTAATAGTAGTACCGGCTAATTCGAAGTTCAGAAGGACGGCGTCGATATTCTCTAAATGCTCTAAGATAAAGCGTCGTATTCCCGGAAAAGCCTCCTAGTTATCGTATCTCGATACTAGCCCTTTAATACTAACGTCGTTAAAGAAAGGCTCGTACTTAATAGGAATTAAATCGTAAAAAATTCGTATAACGACTCGGAGAAAAGCGGTAATTAAGTTCGTCGCGCCTTATAATAGAATCGTTATACGTAAAAGGCTAATAAGAGTAGCGAACGTAGTTAAGTTACGGCTTATTTTCGCTAGCGTTACCTAGTCGTACCTAAAGAAAAAGTCGACGACTATAAGGATTAAATATATAACGAATTCTTAAGTAAAGAAGTCTCTATTTCGGGGTAGGAAGGCGTCGCGAATAATCTAGGCGTTAAGTTTTATCGCAGAGTTAATAAATCGTAAACTATTATCTTTCTTTTCGACTACGAATTACGCATTTCGATAAGAACCGTAACTTTCTTCTAAGATTCCGTTCTTTAGTCGTATACGTAAGACTTCGATTATTCGTTCCTTAAGAAATACTAAAATAAGGATACCCTTAGCTTATTAAGCGTTATATAATACCGTCCTAATCTTATAGTCGGAATAAACCTTAGGTTAGATTTTCCCGATTTCAGAGAAATCCTAAGCTAAGGCTATCTTTCTTCGGTATAGGATCTTAATAAGTACGTCTTTCTCTTAATCGATTAATTCCGTATCTAATAAACCTACTTTAATAGCGTTAAATCTTTTCGTTATTAATCTAATACCTCGGGGGTTACTAATAAATCTTAATATAATATTCTCATAGGATCTATCGCGCTATAATACCTCTAGCGGTTCGTACTTCGACTTAACCTCCCTTACTACTTAATCCTTTTAATCGAATATTCTTAGCGGTATCTAACCGTCTAACGGTACGTTATCTACGGGCTGAACTTTACGCGACTTAAGCTTATATATAGTATTAACTAAAAACGTACGTTTAACTTAGTAAGTTAATTCCGAAATAAGGGCTAAGTTTCGCTTATGCTATTTCGACTCCTACGCCGTATATCGAATTACCTTCGTAACGGCTTTACTAAAGACGTAGAGGAATTCTTCGTCGCTTAATCTAACGATCGCCTTATCTTCTTTATCTAAACTAAGTTCAAAGGCCGACGAGTCCTTAGCTTCGGAAAAAAATATTACCTCTATATCGTCGTTATAAAGGCGGGTATAATTAATTTTAGCTTAAAGGCTAGCGTCGGCTTCTAAATACTCGGCTAGGAACGCGTTTTTAGGCCTATATGCGTTATTAAAGCGGCCTAGGATATTAATAACATTTAGTTTTCCTAATCGCCGAATATAAGGCTTAGTAGCGTATCGCTTCTTAAGTTAATAACGAAAGGAATCATTATCCGGGCCGAGCTAAAGTTAACGGTTCTTATAAAAGTACTTTCGTCGAATTCGAGTTTTATACGGGACTAAAAGATAAAGTTTATACTAAGTAATAAGAGGTAACTAACGAACCTATTTTTAACGACGTAAATCGGTAAGCGAAGGTAATAATTAATAAGCTAGATAGAACCGTTAATTATTCCTATATATAAGGTCTCTATAAAGAATTTAAAACCTCGCTATATCGCCTTAGTATCGGTTATAAGGAAACGCTACTTCTTTATATAGCTTTTTACGATTATGCTAAACTACGCCCCTATATCGATTACCGTAGATACGAAAGCTTCGTTCCCGTTAGGTCCTACGTTAACTACTAGCTTAGGAAGAAGCCGGATATAGTTTTTAATATCCTTCGCGATAATAAAGTTTACCGTTATTTTACTCGAAGGATTAATAAACGGGGCGGTAGTTTACGGTACGCTAGGTATTTTAACGCTTTCTTCCCGATCCTTTTATACCTATTCCTTTATAATCTTAATAACCTTAAGCTAACCTTCGTTAATCTCTATAGCGCGTATCGTAAGGTACTTTACTACTTATTCCGAAAATCCGGGCATGAATTTAATTAAATCGTCCTACGAAACCTCGAAACGTTTCCTGTTATTCTTATTAATCTTATCTAGTTAAAACTTTCTTAGTAACTCGTTAATAGCCTTCGCTTTCCTAGCTAGGTCGTTCGTATTCGAAGTAGCATTCTTACCGGCTTTAGTCGGTTTACGCCTAGGCTATAACGATAGGACTTCTATATCCTCTTAATCGGGTACTTCTCTTTCGATATATTCGCCGTTAGGACCTCTAGCTCGCTTAACTACGTTAACTTTAATTAAGTCCGTTTTAATAATACCCTTATAATAATAGATACCTTCGTCGTCGATAAGACCTTTAGTTTAATTATAACCTAAGATCTTCGTTTCGTATAATTCGTAGCTATATTTACGTTCGATTATCTAAATAACGTTAATCTTTAATATAGCTCTTAATATCTCTTTCTATTTTAATACTACTTCCTCGTTCTTAAAGTATCGTAAGTTAAGGGATATAAGCTTTAGCTTTCCGGCTAGGTAATAATATATTATCCTACGTACTTACTCTAGAGATTCCTTACTTTAATATACGTAAAATAAAATATAATAAGCGATCGGTTCTTCTTTACGCTTAGCTTAGGTAATAATCGATCCTAGGACTAGCGTTAATTCTAGCTTATCCGGGTTTCCGTTCTCGAGGTAAGTATAGTTACTTATTACTCCTATAGTAGAACCGATTCTAGGTTATATCTATTAATAACGGGTAGCGGCTATAGTTATAAAGCCGATCGAAAAGTATTATAAAACTAATATTCGAATTCTTATAGTTACTCGTTTAAGTTAATAGAATCTACTACGTATACCTCGGTAGTTTAATATGGTATTATATTTAGAGCCTACTAGGGTCCTTCCGTTAGTTTATAGGTTATAAAGACTTAGGTTCCGAACCGCGTTTACTAGGAACGGGTTTTCCTATTAATATTATTAATCGGCGTTATACGTACCCCTAGGATCATAAGAGTTATTATTCTAACGGTAGTTCTACGAAGTTATTTTTATTTCTAAAGCGTTAAGTCGGTCGTAGAAGGCTTATATACTAGCTTCCTAATTAATACTTAGGTAGTCGTAAGAAGGTTAGGCTACGAG